>NW_028319131.1:392500-407500 GCF_062004578.1 Staurois parvus
TGTAGCAGTAGTTGTAGTAGTAGCAGAGGACAAACTCCTTAGCAACAAGTCTCTACAGCAAACTGAATATTCTGGAGAGCTTGCCAGCATCTCCTATAGTGACTCCCAGACCCCAGATGACTCCTCCCCTTATCCAGCTATACTGGGTGTATCCCCGGGCAGGGGCCCCAGTGCCTACCACTGTCCTGGGTAAAAAGCCAATCCAGCTTCCCACCTCTTTGCCCTTACTGGCTCTGGGGGTGCAGGTCTACTCACTCAGTCCTTTCTCCTGTGCTTGTGAGGCTCAGTGGTCCTCCTTTCCAGGTCCCGGCCTGTAGGTAGACTCCTTCCCACTGGGCCCCCTCCCAGGCTCCTGCATCTCTTCCTCTCACTCCATCTTCCAGCCGAACTCTCTTGCTGCTGAGCAAGCTCAAACATACTAAAAGGCTGTCTCAACCCCATTCCAAGCCTGGGGATTGGTTGGGAACCTCTAAGTATGCAGATCAGCCCCTCCTAACCCCCACCCACTGAGTTCTAGAGATTTCTCCAAGTCTCTAGATCAGGGGGAGGTATCAGTGAGCTCATCTGAAGAGGTCAGGTCAGGGCTGAGGGCTCTTCAGATGAGCTACTCAGCCTTCTATCGAAAAAAAATAATTAGCTTCCTGCCCCCAGCTAGCTAGGAGGGTGCTACAAACATAAAACTTAGAGGGACTGTCCACATATCCTTAGGGGCCGGTTCACACTATAGAAACGCAGTCCAGATGCGTTCTGGATGCGTTTCTGCATGCGTGTTTTTGACATGTTCCAGTGCATTTTTGATACATTTATGACACATTCCAGTGTGTTTTTTATGCATTCTGGTTAATTTTTCCCCTCTATATTTCCTCAATTTAAATAGGGACATGTGTGTTCCAGTATTTTTTGATGTGTTTAGGTGCGTTCCGGTGCTTTTTTGTTGCGTTTTACCGCGTTTCGGTACAGTGCTGTGCAGAAAAATGCTGCCTGTTCTACTTTTTTTCGGCACCCGGAATGCACTGGAACTGCGAGCGCTGATATGAACTATGACACTGACAACCAGATCACCGACTTTCTGTGCGATTTGGATGCCGACAAAAAGCAACTGAAACGCATGGAGTGTGAACTGGCCCTTAGACGGGGTTTCCTAACCTCATTCCTCATGTACCCTCAACTAGACACGTGCAGTTCTTTTCGTTCTGAATCAAAATTCGGATGAACAAATTTAAACAAATCTGAAATAACAAAATGAAATTCGGGCGAAATTTGAATCGATTTGAATTCGAAAACACATTTGAAAACAAATTCAAATGCTAAAACCAGTTCGGATTTGAAAACAAGAATATAATAAAATAGAACAGAAGATAAAGAAATAGAAAAGAATAGAGGAAAGAGGAACAGACTAGAAAATAAAAGAACAGAATGCAGTAGAAAATAAACAAAAAGAACAAAATAGAATAGAAATAAAAGGAATAGAAAATAATAGAATCCATTAGAATAGAATAGAAAATGTTAGAAAATAAAACCAAAGAATAGAATAGAAAAGAATAGAATCAATTAGAATAGAATAGAAAAGAATAGAACAGAAAAGAATAGAATAGAATCCATTAGAATAGAATAGAAAATGTTAGAAAATAAAACCAAAGAATAGAATAGAAAAGAATAGAACAGAAAAGAATAGAATAGAATCAATTAGAATAGAATAGAAAATAATAGAACAGAAAAGAATAGAATAGAATCAATTAGAATAGACTAGAACAGAACATAGTAGAATCAATTAGAATAGAATAGAAAAGAATAGAATAGAATCAATTAGAATAGAATAGAATCAATTAGAATAGAATAGAAAAGATTAGAATAGACAATCAAAGAATAGAAAATAACAGAGTAAAACAGAGCATAGATCATAAAATAAAGGCATAGAATCAATGATAATAGAATAGAAAAGATTAGAATAGAATATACAATCAAAGAATAGAATAGAAAAGATTAGGATAATCAAATAATAGAATAGAAAAACAATAGAATAGAATAAAATAGAAAAAATATAACTGCCTTCCAAAACTCCAATTTTGAATAGAATGAATTTGAATCTGAACAGAATACATTAGAATAGAATATAAAATAATAGACTCAAATAGAACAGATTAGAATAGAAAATCAAAGAATAGAATAGAAAAGAACAGATTCAATGAGAATAGAATAGGAAAGATTAGAATAGAAAATCAAAGAACAGAACAGATTAGAATATAAAATCAAAGAATACAATAGAAAATAATAGAATAGAGTAAAACAGAAGATAGGTCAGAAAATAAAGGAATAGAATCGATGAGAATAGAATAGAAAAGATTAGAATAGAAAATCAAGAATAGAATAGAAAAGATTAGAATAGAAAATCAAGAATAGAATAGAAAAGATTAGAATAGAAAATCAAGAATAGAATAGAAAATATTAGGATATAGAATCAAAGAATAGAAAAACAATAAAATAGAAAAATATAACTGCCTTCCGAAACTCCAATTTTGAATAGAATGAATTTGAATTTGAACAGAATACATTAGAATAGAATATAAGATAATAGAAAAGAATAGAACAGATTAGAAAAGACTAAAATACTTTACAAAAAATTGTGAGCTGCGCTGTGGTGACGTGAGTGGTGATCAGCAAAGGCACTGTGAAAATTTTGCTGAAATAGAAATTTCCAGTGTGGTCCCCCAACTCTTCATACAGCCCGCAGACCACCAAAAACACACACATGGATGGGGGATTATGGATTGTAACGTTGGAATTGTCTTCGAATTCATTAGAAATATTTTTCAATCCATTTCGAAATTTTGAATCTGAATAAACGAAGCGAATTCCGAAAAAATGAATGAAACAAATTTAACTAATCGAATGAAATGAAATGAGTCCAATGACACCCTCAGCGGCCCGTGTTTTTGGAAGTTGACACCGACACGGAATTAACCCTTTCCTGTCCGGCCCATGTACATAAACAGCCTCTGCATTCACTCCCTGGGAGCGCGCGGCACCGTGATCTAGTGCCCGCTGTGAGGACTGATCGCTGTACGGGACCTCTGTGTGATTTCCCGGTCTTGTGATCACTAATTGGCCAATCAGTGATCACAGGAACAGTAGTACACAAGATGTCACTTCCTCACATCATTGCTTACTACGTGTGAAATCCTGTGAATGATCACAGAGGTCACATGGTACAGGGCCATTCACAACAGCCTTGTACCATGTGACAAGCTGTGACCAATCACAGCTCTCACAGTATTTCTCAATGGCTGCAATAATGCAGCCAGAGAGGAGGAGAAATGATTGCTTTTACAGCCTTTCTGGGTGTAAAAGCAATCAGTGTAAAAAAAAAAAAATCTTCATCACCTCCCACAAGTAGTACAGTGTCACCATGGTGACCCCACACTGCTAGGGTGATGGTATGTTAAAAAAAATAAACAACAACATTAATATAACATTTTTTTATAAAAATATCACATTTTTAAAAACAAATTTGAATTTTTGGTTATAAACTAATTAGTTTTTTTTTCTAAAAAGATAGATGAATACATTTTGGCGAAAATTTATGAAGAAAGATAATTTATTTGCAAAATTTTATAAGAAAAACACTTTTTTTCTAAATTTTTTTACTTTTTCATTTATATAGCAAAAAAAAATAAAAATCCCAGCGGTGAATAAATACCACCAATATAAAGCTTCATCTGTCTCAAAAAAATGCTAAAAAATTCATATGGGTACAGTGTTGCATGACCGCGCAATTGTCATTCAAAGTGTGATAGCGCTGAAAGCTGAAAATTGGCCTGGACTGGAAGGGGGGGGGGGGGGAAGTGTCCGGACTGGAAGGGGGGAAAGTGTCCGGACTGGAAGGGGGTGAAAGCGTCCGGACTGGAAGGGGGGGAAAGTGTCTGGACTGGAAGGGGGGGAAAGTGTCCGGACTGGAAGGGGTGAAAGTGTCCGGACTGAAAGGGGGGGAAGTGTCTGGACTGGAAAGGGGTGAAAGTGTCCGGACTGGAAGAGGGTGAAAGTGTCCGGACTGGAAGGGGGGGAAGTGTCCGGACTGGAAGGGGGAAAGTGTCCAGACTGGAAGGGGGGGAAGTGTCCAGACTGGAAGGGGGGAAAGTGTCCGGACTGGAAGGGGGGGGGAAGTTTCCGGACTGGAAGGGGGGGGAAAGTGTCCGGACTGGAAGAGGGTGAAAGTGTCTGGACTGGAAGGGGGGAAAGTGTCCGGACTGGAAGGGGGGTGAAAGTGTCCGGACTGGAAGGGGGTGAAAGTGTCCGGGCTGGAAGGGGGTGAAAGTGTCCGGACTGGAAGGGGGGGGAAGTGTCCGAACTGGAAGGGGGGGAAAGTGTCTGGACTGGAAGGGGGGAAAGTGTCTGGACTGGAAGGGGGGGGGGAAGTGTCCGGACTGGAAGGGGGTGAAAGTGTCCGGACTGGAAGGGGGGGAAAGTGTCTGGACTGGAAGGGGGCGGGAAAGTGTCTGGACTGGAAGGGGGTGAAAGTGTCCGGACTGGAAGGGGGGGGTTAAAGTGTCCGGACTGGAAGGGGGTGAAAGTGTCCGGACTGGAAGGGGGGGAAGTGTCCGGACTGGAAGGGGGGGAAAGTGTCCGAACTGGAAGGGGGGGGAAGTATCCGGACTGGAAGGGGGGGAATTGTCCGGACTGGAAGGGGGGAATTGTCCGGACTGGAAGGGGGTGAAAGTGTCCGGACTGGAAGGGGGTGAAAGTGTCCGGACTGACTGGAGGGGGGGGGAAGTGTCCGGACTGGAAGGGGGGGAAAGTGTCTGGACTGGAAGGGGGGGGAAGTATCCGGACTGGAAGGGGGGGAATTGTCCGGACTGGAAGGGGGGGAAGTGTCCGGACTGGAAGGGGGGGAAATTGTCCGGACTGGAAGGGGGTGAAAGTGTCCAGACTGGAAGGGGTAAAAGTTTCTGGACTGGAAGGGGGGAAAGTTTCTGGACTGGAAGGGGGGAAAGTTTCTGGACTGGAAGGGTGGGAAAGTGTTCGGACTGGAAGGGGGGGAAAGTTTCTGGACTGGAAGGGGGGGAAAGTGTTCGCACTGGAAGGGGGGGAAAGTGTCCGGACTGGAAGGGGGGGAAAGTGTCCGGACTGGAAGGGGGTGAAAGTGACTGGACTGGAAGGGGGGGAAAGTGTCCGGACTGGAAGGGGGGGAAAGTGTCCGGACTGGAAGGGGGGGAAAGTGTCCGGACAGGAAGGGGGTGAAAGTGTCCGGACTGGAAGGGGGGAAAGTGTCCGGACTGGAAGGGGGGGAAAGTGTCCGGACTGGAAGGGGGGGAAAGTGTCCGGACTGGAAGGGGGGGAAAGTGTCCGGACTGGAAGGGGGTGAAAGTGACTGGACTGGAAGGGGGGGAAAGTGTCCGGACTGGAAGGGGGTGAAAGTGTCCGGACAGGAAGGGGGGGAAAGTGTCCAGACTGGAAGGGGGGCAAAAGTATCCGGACTAGAAGGGGGGGAAAGTGTCCGGACTGGAAGGGGGGGAAAGTGTCCAGACTGGAAGGGGGGTAATTAGACACAGAAGTGGAATGCAATGCAGTTTTTTTTCAGATAAGTGCTGTGCAGAGGATGTTTTTCCAGCCTTTTTAAGTAGAGGAAGACAATGGGGTAGATTTAGTAGGACCTTCAGGTCCTTTTTAAATGATGATTTTATTTATTAAGGGAAAAAAGCTGTCAGCCGCCCCCCCCCACCCCACCCCCACCAAATCATGAATGAATTGTGATTAAGCACATTTTTTGGAAAGCTGAGTTAAATTTCACTTGCCACTTTCAGGCCCGATAAATCAAGAAATCACTTAAGTAGAAGCTGTCTGACCAAGTCAAGCACGTTAAAAGATCTAAAAAAGCAACACATCATGCCGTGTGCTACAGAAATTCAAGAACAAATGAGAAACAATGTAGTCACCGTTATTGGTCTGGAAAGGCTTTGGGACTCCAGTGAACCACAGTGAGAGCCATTATCCACAAACGGAGAAAACTTGGAACAGTGGTGAACCTTCCCAGGAGTTTCCAACGAAAATCACTCCAAGATCACAATGACGACTCCTCCAGGAGGCCATAAAAAGCCAAGAACAACATCTAAAGACCTGCAGGCCTCACTTGCCACAGTTAATGTCAACAATCACGATTCAACAATAAGAATGAGACCGGGCAAAAATGGCCTCCATGGGAGAGGTCCAAGGCCAAAGCCACTGCTGACCAAAAAGAACACAGAGGCTCGTCTCACATTTGCCCAAAAAAATCTTGAGTATCCCCAAGACTTTTTATCCACAAACGAAGAAAACTTGGAACAGTGGTAAACCTTCCCAGGAGTTGCCGGCCAACAAAAATTACTCCAAGATCACAATGAGGACTCCTCCAGGAGGTCATAAAAAAGCCAAGAACAACATCTAAAGAACTGCAGGCCTCACTTGCCTCAGTTAAATTCAACGTTCCCGATTCAACAATAAGAAAAAGACCGGGCAAAAATGGCCTCCATGGGAGAGGTCCAAGGCCAAAGCCATTGCTGACCAAAAAGAACACAAAGGGTCATCTCATATTTGCCAAAAAACATTTTGATTATGTCCAAGACTTTTTATCCACAAACGAAGAAAACTTGGAACAGTGGTAAACCTTCCCAGGAGTTGCCGGCCTACCAAAATTACTTCAAAATCACAATGATGACTCCTCCAGGAGGTCATAAAAGAACCCAGAACAACATCTAAAGACCTGCAGGCCTCACTTGCCTCAGTTAAGGTCAATTTTCATGATTCAACAATAAGAATGAGACCAGGAAAAAATGGCCTCCATGGGAGAGGTCCAAGGCCAAAGCCACTGCTGACCAAAAAGAACACAAAGGATCATTTTCACAAAAAGAACATCATCCCAACAGCCAAACATGGTGGTGGTAGTGCAGTGGTCTGGGGCTGCCTTGCAGTTTCAGGACCTGGAAGACTCGCCATAATTGATGGAACCATGAATTCTGCGCTCTACCAGAAAATCCTGAAGGACAATGTCCGGCCATCAGTTCCTGTCCTCAGGTTCCATCGTGCTTGGGTTCTGCAGCAGGACGGTGATCCAAAACGCACCAGCAGGTCCACCTCAGAATGGCTAAAAAAAAACATAATTCAGGTTTTGGAGTGGCCTAGTCAAAGTCCAGACTTAAATCCGATTGAGATGTTGTGGCCTCACCGAACTAGGCTTTTTTCCGTGGGGCCACACGGCGCGCTCCCAGCACAAAGAGCGTGGTGTCGCGGAGAGCCCCAGGTCCCGTTCTAACGATCAGGACCCGGGACTCCCGATTCCGGGTCACATGATCGCTCTGATAGCCTCTGATTGGCTATCACAGTGATCAGTCACTGTGAAGCCAGTCCCCCTTGTTTTTTTTCCCTCTGAATGGAGGAGAGAGATACATTTTACTTCTGTTTCCTTGCAGAGAGAAAAACAAGCAACTGTTTGTAAAAAAAAAAAGAAAGAAAAAGATAAATAAAAATAAATTAAAAAATAAATATTAAAAAATAAAGAAAAAATATCTAGATGAAGGTTTGATCTAGTTCAGTGCCAGGGTCAGTGTTTGGGTCAAGGTCAGGGTCAAGGTCAAATGGCAAGGTCAAAGGTCAGGTTTTTTAATTGGTATCAGTGTGTTTTAGGTAAAAAACAAAAAAACAAAATGCGCACAAACAACAAATAACATACACATAGATGGTATCGCTATATATATATACCCAGGAAGTTCCTTTACATGCAGTACACCCACATATTGGTGAGGACGGAGGACTGCGGGAACATGTGAGTGGGTTTTTCTTTTCTTTTTACTGACGGGAACATGTGAGTGGGTTTTTCTTTTCTTTTTACTGACAATAAAAAGAGTCTTGGTGAAAATACTACACTTAGAGGATTCTTTTTTTGGCTCACTGGGTTGGGGAGCAATTATTCTTCAGAAGCTTCCGGCCTGGGGTAATGGGAGTCCCCTAAGAGATCCATATTGTGAGGAGAGGTACTTGTCTTCAGGAAAAAGGATCCAGGGTGATCCTGAAAGCTGTTTGGCCCCTGGGGGTCACTTGGAGGAGGTGAGGAGGCAATTTAACCTTAGTAGGTGAAGAGTGTGGACACGCTCACGGAGTACAAGCACTATCTGCACATTGCATGAATTTTATATCACCTGTGGATTACTTCATGGACATTTTGTTTGATTACACTGTTCAACAAATTTTTATTTTTTGCCAGTTTTGGAAACAAAAGGATCCATTTCTTAATGAATTTCACATTCCGAGTTCAAATATAACAATGAAATTTGTCAATTAGCTCTAGTTTTTCTGTAAACGGAAAGTTTTCTACTATAGGCGTAATGACTACATAATGCACAATAATTATATAGATAGATGTCTTTCCACAAATATAAAGCAAGTGATATGACTACATAACAGCCTAAATGGCATAATATATTGCATAGGATTATCAAGAAAAATTATAGCCATAAGCTAAGTTGAATCATTTTAATACTTAGGATTCTCACTAGTTTTGTCTTCAGTTTGTGTCGGTTTTGCTTCTCTTGGCTTTTCTCTTGTATTCGAGGAAAGGGCTATCTCTTACAACTGCACGTGACTACACGCTTCAGGTTCTTCCTCACTTGACTCAACCACGAAGGATTCTGGTGCTTTAGGAATTGGTAGCCCCTCTCCATGAGGAACTGGACGTATTGCCGATGGAATATTTGGATAGTGCACAGATAACTTTTTCTTCTTATTTAGCCCTTTTACAATTGGAGGCACCATACAAAAGTAACAATTACTAACATGATCTGTTGGCTCTCTCCAAATCATTGGCACAGCGAAAGGCATAGATGCCTTTTTTCCATTCAACCATTGCTCCAGTGCCGTCCCACAAGAGTTGCAGCATATATGTGGTGCCCAGCTCTTGTCCTGGTCTCCTATCTTGCAGCCAAAATACAAGTTGTAGGCTTTCTCAATCATTCCTGTTATCCTCCTTTTTTGTGAGATAAAAGTTATTTCACCGCAGATATAGCAGAAATTATCTGCTTTATTCACACAAGTTCGAGGCATTACTGAGTAGCCTATATAAGCAGAAAACGAAATGTAAAGACGAACTCCAATCAGCTACAGATACTGCAGCTTTTATGCAGTGAAGTGATGCAATTAAAGGCTAATATTGCATCATCTCAGTATACATGACATTTTCTATTGGTCACCAGTATCAATTGCGCAATATGCAGCTGAAGTTGCATCATAATTTTGAATGGCTTACGTCATTAGATGGGTGAATATATCATGGAAACTAGAGCCAATCAACATTTTTTAGGGTCATTTTCGTTTTCAGCACCCCAAAATTATGTAAGATTAGCTAATTTTATGCCCAAAACTTTTTACCTGTTGAACAGTGTTATTTGAGTGGTATTTGAAGTGTGGT
Organism: Staurois parvus; assembly: GCF_062004578.1. Lineage (NCBI taxonomy): Eukaryota > Metazoa > Chordata > Amphibia > Anura > Ranidae > Staurois > Staurois parvus. The sequence continues at coordinate 401,931 of NW_028319131.1, forward strand.
CACTTTATTACACTTAAGCACTGTTTAATTATCCTCCTTTGAAGGGGGCTGTTATTATTTCTTTACTGTGTGGCCACTATTGTCAAGAGATTATTTTGAGTGGCACTATATATTTAAGATACATTTTATTTAATGATTGAATATATTTAATATTATTTGTATTATCTAATATTGACACATTTGTATGTGAGCACAGTTTTTTGAATTGCACGTAGTATTGGTTTAAGAGCTGCACTATTTATGATTATGGTAGTAACAAGATACACACAGCTAAATTAAAAAAAAATATTTTTTGTTTACTATTTTGGGCCAGTTTTCCTTTGATAATAAAAAAAAAATCAGGGGATATCCATTACCGTTTACCAACAAATGAAAACCCAATTTGTCCTGAAAAAAACGCGGTATAATCCACCTGGATGTACGAAGTAGCTGTGGTGATATGGACGGTTTTATTATCACATATCAACGTTGCAAAATTGTGCTTAGGCATTTAGATTTGTTTTAACCTTAGGCATGAAGGGGTTAAAAAATAAATATTAAAAAATAAAATAAAAATAAAGAAAAAATACCTAGATCAAGGTTTGCCAGGGTTAGTGTTTGGGTCAGGGTCACAGGTCAGGGTCAAATGGCAAGGTCAAAGGTCAGGTTTTTTTAAAATTGGTATCAGTGTCAGTGTATTGTAGGTAAAAAAAACCAAAACCAAAATGCGCACTATTGTTTCTGGGCTGTACTCCGGGTACAAACAACAAATAACATACACATATGTGGTATCGCTGCGATCGTCAAGAGCTGGAGAATTTATTTTGGGTTGTTTGGTGGTAGGTTATGGTAGTAACAAGAGACACACAGATAAATAAAAAAAATATTTCTTTATTTACTATTTTGGGCCAGTTTTTCTTTGATAATAAAAAAAAAAATCAGGGGATATCCATTACCGTTTACCAACAAATGAAAATTCAATTTGTCCTGAAAAAAAACGCGGTATAATCCACCTGGATGTACGAAGTAGTTGTGATGATATGGATGGTTTTACTATCACATGTCAAAGTTGGAAAATTTTACTTAGGCTTTAGGATTTGTTTTACCTAGGGGCGGACTGACCATTTGGAAACTCGGGCACTGCTCGAGGGTCCGGGGTCAGTAAGGGGCCCCATGAGATGCCCCTGGTACCTTTCATAGGCTTTTTTGGGTGTGGTTTGAGTGTGGGCAAGGACACAGGGGCCCCATGATCCCCTATTGCCAGGGGGCCCCATGAGTTGTCAGCCCGCCCCTGGTTTTACCTTTAGGCGTGAAGGGGTTAAACAGGCCGTCTATGCTGGAAAACCCTCCATTGTGGCTGAATTAAAACAATTCTGCAATGAATAGCCGGCCAAAATTCCTCCACAGAGATGTGATAGACTCAGTGCCAGCTATCGCAAACGCTTGATTGCCGCTGTTGCCGCCAAGGGTGGCACAACCTGTTATTAGGTTTAAGGGGGGGGATTATTTTTTTTTTACATCGGGCCAGGCAAGTTTGGACAGCTTTTTTCCCTTCAAAAATGAAAAATCATCATTTGAAAACTGCATTTGGTATTTACTTTTGGGTATCTTTGTGTAATATTAAAATTTGTTTGATGATTTGACTGACAAATATGCAAAAAAAAAAATCAGAGAGGGGGCAAATACTTTTTCACAGCACTGTATATATGGAGTGAATTCATCTTTGAGGTTTCCACACATAGATCCACTACCAGGCAGGGGCAGATTGACCATTTGGGAACTCGGGCACTGCCTGAGGGCCCTGGGTCAGTAGGGGGCCCCATGAGATGCCCCTGGTACCTTTTCATAGGCTTTTTTGGGTGTGGTTTGATTGTGGTCGAGGACCCAGGGGCCCCATTATCCCCTATTGCCTGGGGGCCCCATGATTTGTCAGTCTGCCCCTGCTACCATGTTTGAGGAACCAAGATCTAACAGGAGCCCAAGGGAGTCGTGCTGTAAATGTGGTCTAAGGGTCCTTTCCTGCCCCTGCAGAAGTTTCTTAGCGTTCACCACTCACACATAGTTGGCTGTATATGGTGATGGCCAGTTTAGTGTAATAGTGCTTGCCATCACCCCAAGGTACACAGAGAGGGGGAGGGATTCTGACATCTACACCATGCAGTTTGCATATGACCCGGACTGTAGTATTAATAGCGGAGTCAACAACATTGCATGATAGTTCAGCTTTAATTATAAAAGCTGCTAATCCCCCTTCACTGCTCTCTGTCTCGGTAATTGACGTGATTAATAGGACGTGACAATTAGAAGCTGGTAAAACACTAAACAGAAGTTATAAATAAATGTATTTTTGTTCGGTGTTTTTCATGGCTCTGAAATTCGTCTATTTTTCTCTCTTCCCTTCAGCATTCAGTAATTAATACCACTGGGCCACTTATAAGCAGAGTACTTAGCCCATGGGCCAGGCTGCCTGGCAACACCTAATTACACCACCAGAAGCTAATCTAGAGGACCTACTGACTGACAGTTATAGCCGTTCTCCTAATTGCTCAAGGTGCAGAGTCACTCCTGAGACCACATTAGTAGAACCAGAGCCAACCTACATCCCAGCCTTCCTCACCTCCAGACTGGTGGAGGGGGGCAACCATGTGCTACGGATGGAGAGGATTCACTGACTGCTAGAAGGCACAGAGAGAGCTTGGCTGACTGTACGTTGAATAGTTAGTAGATTATGGAATAGTGGTCCTCTTTGGTACAAACAGATCATGGAGCATTCAGACCCAACTCAGAAAGGGTTAGCTCAACTTTACAAAAACTGCCTACGTAGGTAAATGGTTCCTGTAGATAAAAACTAACTTTGCAGATTTGACTAAAACTGGATAATGCCCTTGCTTTAGGTGTAGGCTATTTATGTACCTCCCAAAGATGAAGAAGTTCCAGAGATGGCATCATCCCATCTCAGTAGGGACAAAAGACAGATGGGCAAGTGCCAGAAATGGGGAGGCAGGGAATAAAGACAGACTGGCAGGGGTCAGAGATATCCAATCTACATCCCAGACTCCCTCACCTCCAGACTGGTGGGGGTAAAACTGTGCTACAGATGGAGAGGATCCACCAACTGCTAGAAGGTGAACATGGAAGAGCAGACTTGGCTAGCAGTACATTGGGTAGTGGTTGCAGTTAGTAGATTATGAAATAGTGGTCCTCTTTGGTACACACAGATCATAGAGCATTCAAACCCAACTCAGAAAGGGTTAGCTCAACTTTACAAAAACTGCCTACGTAGGTAAATGGTTCCTGTAGATAAAAACTAACTTTGCAGTTTTGACTAAAACTGGATAATGCCCTTGCTTTAGGTGTAGGCTATTTACGTACCTCCCAAAGATGAAGAAGTTCCAGAGATGGCATCATCCCATCTCAGTAGGGACCAAAGACAGGTGTGCAAGTGCCAGAAATGGGGAGGCAGGGGTTAAAGACAGACTGGCAGGGGTCAGAGATATCCAACCTACATCCCAACCTTCCTCACCTCCAGACTGGTGGGGGGTAAAACAGTGTGCTACAGATGGAGAGGATCCACCAACTGCTAGAAGGTGAACATGGAAGAACAGACTTGGCTAGCTGTAGTGGTTGCGGTTAGTAGATTATGGAGTAGTGGTCTTGTTTGGTACAACCAGGTCATACAATATTCAAACCTAACTCAGAACATTGGCTGTAAGCACTGCCAGGACATTGGCTGTAAGCAGGTACTGTTGGGGCATTGATTGCAAGCACCAACAAATTTCACGTTCCTAAAAAAAGCAATTAAAGGGTTCGTTCACCCTATGTAGGTGGGGTGCCTGTGGATAAAAACAAATTACACAGTTTTGATCAAAGCTAGATAATGCCCTTGCTTAGGTGTTGGCCATTTACGTACCTCCCGAATCCAAACTGAAGAACTCCCAGTGATGGCATCACCCCATCCAAGCAGACAGAAGGCCAAGGGCCAGAAACAGGAAGGCTCAGGTCAAAGAAAGGCTGCCAGGGGTGAAGAGACAGCCAACCTACATCCCAGACTTCCTCATCTCCAGACTGGTGGAGGGGGGGTGGGGGCAATGGTGTGCTATGGATGGAGAAGATTCAATGACTGCTAGAAGATGAACTTTTTCTAGAAGTTGAACTTGCAAAACATGTTCGTAGTTAGCATATTATGGAATAGCAATCTTGTCTGGTACAACCAGGTCATACATTATGCAAACCCAACTCAGAACATTGGCTTTAGGCACATTTATATTGGAGAGGTACTGTTGGGGTATTGACTGCAAACACCAACAAACTTCAAGTCCCGGAAAAAAGAGATTAAAGGGTTAGTTCACCCTATGCAGGTGGGGTGACTGTAGATAAAACAAACTATGCAGCTTTGACCAAAGTTGGATAAAGCCCTTGCTTAAGTGTAGACCATTTACAGTACATACATCCTGAAGCTGGGCTGAAGGACTCCCAGAGATGGCATGATCCTATCCCAGCAGAGGCCAAAGATAGGTGAATAAGGGCCACAAACAGGCATATAAATACTGGCAGGGGTCAGAGACAGATGGCAGTGGACAGAGACAGCCAACCTACATCCAAGTCTTCCTCACCTCCAGACTGGTGAAAGGAGGCATCCGTGTGCAACGAATAGAAAAGATTCACTGACTGCAAGAAAAAGAACATGGAAGAGAGCACTTGGCTAGCAGTACATTGAATTGTGGATGAAGTTAGTAGACTGGCCTTGTTTGGTACAACCAGGTCATACAGTATTCAAACCCAACTCAGAACATTGGCTTTAGGCACAATTATATTGGTGCTTGCAATCAATACACCAACAGTACCGTTCAAACAAATTTTATGTCCTGAAAAAAATCAATTATGCAGGTGGGGTGCAAAAAAAAACAAACTATGCAGCTTTGACTCAAAGTTAGATAATGCCCTTACGTAGGTGTAGGACATTTTTGTACCTAACGATGTCTGACTACAGAACGATGAGATGAAGAGATGGCATCATCCCATCCCGGCAGACACCAAAGGCAGGTGGGTAAGGGTCAGAAACAGGAAGGCACAGGTCAAAGAGAGACTGGCAGGGGTCAGAGACCGATGTGAAGGGGCCAAAGATGTCAACACAAAGGGCCTTGCAAGCCCTACCTCCTTGCAACGTATAGTTTAGGTGGCGAGGGCACTTGCTTGCTGTACAAAGCAGACCCTTAACCAAGAATGCTGCCTGGCTAAAAAGGAAGGAGGGAGGGCAGCCAGAATATGTTCCTTCCTTCCTGAACCATATCAAGTTATATACCTCCAAAACATGCCCCCTTGCAAGGCATCTTGTCCAAATGTGGATGGGGACAAGAGCCTTAGACCTAGCTCCTGTACCCCAAAAGAGATGTGAGGTTCTGTAGTGGGGGTTGGCCTATAAGAATCTGGGAACCTGATTTCAAATAGGGGGGCCCACAGATATCAGCCCCCAGGGGAATGAGTGGGAGGTACATACTCCTTGCTATTCATTCAAAAAAAAAATGCGAATAGTAAATAAAATTATCCAAACTGTAGAAAAAATAGACAATGTCCCCAATGTAAATCCATTG
>NW_028319131.1:1012500-1080000 GCF_062004578.1 Staurois parvus
ATGATGGAAATAAAATCTAACTTTTGTTGACATATTATAAGAATGTCCAATCTGTAATTTGATGCCTTTTGGAGATTTTTCCATCTTTCCTTGGTTTCTTTATGCACATTAATACTAATTTTTAGCTGGGGTGCCCACACTTTCGATCCCCACTGTATATATATATACATACATACACACATACACACACATATATATATATATTGTGGGACCTCGCTTCAGAATGGTAGAGCTTTTCTTGTTAAAGCACACAGCAACTCGCTTCTTTCAGGGCCTTGTTGCCCAATTTTATTTAAAAGGAAAAAGTTCCAGAAACACAAAATGCTTCCCACACGGGGTATCCAACATCAAACCAATTCAGCCCTCTGGCTCTTTCAGCTATACCGCTTTATATATGTCTCCTACAGACTCCTTCCACAAGGTTGTTTTTGCACACTTCTAGCACACAGCTAGTCTGGCTTCCACCTCTCCTAGGTGAAGCCCACCTGACTCCAAGGCAGTGACCTCCCATCTGCCGGGGTGGAGCCCTGCTGACTCTTATCTGCCGGGGTGGAGCCCAGAACCCTGGTCCTGACTCTACAAAAGAGCCATGCACACACCCGTGCAATCAGTGTCCTGGCCATTCCCAAAACCTGGTCCCAGGATTGCAGATTTCATCCCTCCTAGATCGCTTTGAAATCTCCAGGCTCCAGATCCCAAAATGGACCTTACAAACAAAGGAGGAAAGTGAAAAGCCACTTTCCTCCGTATCATACACTTACCCTGGAGCCCCTCAACCTGCCTTGTTGAGAATCTTGGGTGACAGATTGCCACACTGTCAGAATATATATATATACACACATATACACGTGACTAAACCTGCACATGCCAACATGCTGCAGGAAATGTACTATGGCGGGTTGGCCAGTGGTTCCTGAGGTTCCCGTGTTGGACTGCTGAATGGTGACAACTAGGCTTGGTGATGAATTGGGCAGATGTCTAACCTCTACTGATTTACTAAACCTGGAGAGTGCAAAATCTGCTGCAACTCTGCATAGAAACCAATCAGCTTCCAGGTTTAATTGAACAAGCTGAAGTTAGAAGCTGATTGGCTACCTTGCACAACTGCACCAGATTTTGCATTCTCCAGTTTTAGTAAATCAACCCCATGTATCTAAGAAGCTCCCGTGGCTTCTCAAGTACTCCCTGTGTTTTGAGGTAATAGGTACTTGCTGCTTACAGAAGCAGTATTTTACCCCAAGTGTCTGATAGGACCTCATACAGTATGTTGACTTGAAAAAGAAAGAACCTGCCACTGATCACCTAGAACCCACCCAAGATTTGGCCTGTTGCTTTGAGTTTTTTTCTGAATCCCTGTAGATCAAAATTGCAGAATTAAGTAGTTCATTACATATCACTGTATCTTCACCTCAGGGAAAATGGTCACCTTTTTAGAATTTCCAAGAATGGCACGTTCTCCTAAAGGACAATTTATCTAATTTCCAATACACAGATCACTATAAAATGAAATGTCTGAAACAGTGTTGAATATTTATCTGTTTATGACCTACAGAACAAAACATGTCTGACTACATCATTCGTCTGTACAAGGAGTGTGACTACGATAGAGTGAGGGAGCTGTTCGCTGAGGGAACGTTGGAACATACTCGAGTGGCCTTCAAACATGGACTTTCTCTGACCAATATCCGGATATTTTTACTTGCCGTATTCCTTGTGCCCTTCTTCATCACTGGATCGCTCACCTTGTCTCTTGTAGTTCTTCTTCTGGTCTTCATTGCCATGTGGTTTGGCACTAGAGACCTCTACGATTCCTATGTTCGACATTCCCTCTCCAGTGACATGATGGACATTCAGAAATACTACCTGCAAAGAGATGGTTACTGCTTTTGGGTAGCCGAGTCCTTGGGCGAAGTTGTTGGGATGGTGGTGGCCATACCATCAGCTCACCCAGGAGGGGAGAACCATATTGAACTGAGGAGGATGTCTGTTGCTCAGAGCCATCGAGGCAAAGGAATTGCCAAAGCGCTATGTAGAACAGTCATTGATTTTGCTCGGAAGCGTGGTTGCAGCTCAGTGGTCTTGGAGACAACATTGGGCCATCAGGCCGCTCATGGGTTATATAAGAGCATGGGTTTCAAATGGCAGCATGAAACTTTTCTGAAACACCCACTGGCAAAATTTGTAGATTTTAAATTCTTATTCTATAAATATGACATACAAATGTGAAAATGTTTGAAAAGTAACTTAAAAAAGGTCAAACCCAGGAGCGTCCCTAGGGTTGGTGTCACCCTGTGCGGTAATACTTGGTGTCACCCCTCCGACGATCCCCGCAAGATGGATTAGATCTGTGGATTGAGCATAATGGATCGAAGTCCAATCCATTATGCTCCCCAATCTGCAGATCCATCTTGCGGGGATCGTCGCCTTGCAACCTATACGAGGTTAAGTGATCTTTCAACACCAGTCCGGTCTGCGGAAGCTCCAGAACTAATGTCAGATGGAGGAGGTTCCTGCCATCGCAGCCGCATTTCCTGGTTACAAACAAGTCCCGGATCTTGCACAGCCCTGCCTAGATCAGTTAACCCCATATAGGTTGCAAGCCGACAATCCCCACAAGATGGACCAGATCTGCGGATTTGGGAGCATAATGGATCGGACTCTGATCCATTATGCTCAATCCGCAGATTCGATCCATCTTGCGGGGATCGCCGGCTTGCTTTATAACTTTCCTGTTCGTGGAGCGGGTCCGGTGTCACATTGTGTGATAGCTGTCACCCAGTGCAGCACACACCCTCCACACCCACCTAGGGATGCCACCGGTCAAACCTTTGTATACGTCTTGAACAGATATTTTCTGTATGTAAAACCAGTGGCCAAAATATGTTACCGGGGACAGTATTGTTTTAGAAGGACCCTAAATCCCCTTTTCCTCCCCCATCCTGCCCCGGTCGCTTGAACCTCCTATTGGAATGACTAGAGGGAAGATGAATATTCATAATTCAGCCAAGCAGGAATCCTCATACTACGGCCAGAAGAGTACGACCCCTACATGTTTTTCCAAAGTTTATTTTTTTTATTACAATAAGTTTGTTTCAGGTAACATTGCAGCAAAAGGTGTCCCTCGCCAAGGACTTCAAGAAGTGATTTACATCATAATAGCTCGTATTTCATCTTCCAAAAAAAGTGTACATGCTTGGCTTGAAAATAAGCTGGTGTGGGTTCAAACCATTAGCACTCTTTCACATATTATGCTTTTTTTGATAAGAAAACAAAAAACATAGGATATGAAGAACATTTTTTTGAAGAAGTCCTTGATGTGTGTAGCCTCCTCTTAGTCGGGCTGCTAAAATAAATAAGAAAAATTAAATTTTTTGCTGGGTGGCAGTCCACCCAGTTTGATTTGTGTAGGTGTGCCTTTGGTTTCTCCCTAAGGTCAGAAGGCTTGTGGCCTCTAACTGTCACCAGTAGGGGCCATACTATGGCGTAGTACAAGAGCTCCTTCTTGGCTGAATTATGAATATTCATCTTCCCTCTGGTCATCCCAGTAGGAGGTTCAAGCCACCAGGGCATGATGGGGGAGAATATAAATATTTTGGAAAACCATATGTAGGGGGTCATACTCTGCTGGCCGTAGTATGAGAGCTCCTGCTTGACTGAATTATGAATATTCCTCTTCCCTCTGCTCATCCTAGTAGGAGGTTCAAGCCACCAGGGCATGATGGGGGAGAATATAAATATTTTGGAAAACCATATGTAGGGGTCGTACTCTGCTGGCCGTAGTATGAGAGCTCCTGCTTGACTGAATTATGAATATTCATCTTCCCTCTGGTCATACCAATAGGAGGTTCAAGCCACCGGGGCATGAAGGGGGAGAATATAAATATTTTGGAAAACCATGTGTAAGGGTCGTACTCTACTGGCCGTAGTACGAGAATTCCTGCTTGGCTGAATTATGAATAGTCATCTTCCCCCTGGTCATACCAATAAGAGGTTCAAGCCACCGGGGCATGATGGGGGAGAATATAAATATTTTGGAAAACCATGTGTGGGGGTCATACTCTGCTGGCTGTAGTATGAGAATTCCTACTTGGCTGAAAATAAAGACTGGTATAGGCCCATATCCAAAACTGTTATTGACCATTATGTCAAAGAATTTAGAACTCTTATAAAAGCTTATTAAAAAAATATCATTGATAAAGATATCTGGTCTTACCTTAATGCAGTATTTCTCAACTCCAGTCCTCATGGACCCCCAACAGGTCATGTTTTCAGGATTTCCATTATTTTGCACAGGTGATTTGATCAGTTTCACTGCCTTAGTAATTACCACAGCTGTTTCATCTGAGGGAAATCCTGAAAACATGACCTGGTGGGGGTCCATGAGGACTGGAGTTGAGAAACACTGCCTTAATGTTAAGGATCCTAAAATTCCCACTTTTTATGCACTTCCAAAAGTGCATAAATCTTTGGCTTCCCCCCCAGGTCATCCCATTATCTCGGGCTGGGATAGCCTTACACAAAATGCAAGTTGCTTGGTGGATAAATATTTGCACCCTCATGTCAAGTCACTTTCCTCTTATGTGAAAGATACTATAGATCTCTTGAAGATCATTGATGGTTTGCACGTACCCACAGGCATGTGGTTGGTTGCTACAGACATAGAAAGTATATAAACGCTATTCCTCATGAGAAGGGGCTTTTAGTTATAGCTGAACAATTATGCAAACGGGGGCTGGCAGCATCTGAATAGAACAAATTTGTGTTACAATTATTGAGATTAAGTCTAACACGTAACGTGTTTATGTTTAACCTCTCCCACTACCTCTAGGTGCAGGGGGTTGCGATGGGAACTCGTTGTGCCCCATCGTATGCCAACCTGTACCTGGGGTGTGGGAGAGGGACTTGTTTGCACATGAAGATCTTGACTATTACCTCCAACATGTTCTTTCCTGGTATCGCTATATCGATGACATCCTGATGCTTTGGTCGGGCACATACACTGAACTTACTAATTTTATGATCATATTGGGTTGAAATGATTGTGACGATCACAACGTCAGATCCCAGCCCTTCACACCAAACTCGTGACCGAAGGACTAGCCAATCTAAAACCGCAATGTCACGTGCATAACAATGCCACGCCCAGCTGCACCCTGCACAACGATTTTCCAACTAATGGACCACAATCGATGTATCGGCAGCCTGAGCACGATTGTTACTAGGTCAGGTTAATTATGCAATTAACACTTCACACTGCCACCACCTCCTTTTTATACAGAGAAAGAGGAAACTATCAATATCAGCAATAACACTATGATGGTTGAAATAATCGTCTGTATACCACTGTCACCGCAGGCAGGTTATACAGAGGGTTAAAACACAGTAACGCTCTTCAGTGCCAGGAATTCGTGTTTGCATTAAAGAGCTTTAGAAACAGTTCAACACTTTCAGAAAGTAAGATTTATTACTAAAAAGGTCAAAAGGGTGCAATAAAAATATTTACAGAAAGATGTAGCCAATATATACACACACACACACACACACACACACACACACACACACACAGAGAACAATAGCACAGCAAAGAGATAACAGGAATTTAGTGGGTTAAAGTACTTGCCAGTCAGCCTTGGTGTAAGCAGCTTCAAGTTTCATAAGTCAAAAGGATTTCTTGTCTCTCACTGTCAGTTTGATGTTAAGACAAGAGACTCTTCTTTCTCACACACACAACTCCAAGCATAACAGCCTTTTTTCTAGAATCTCAGCAGGGTGTCTCCTTGCAGCAGAAAACCAATTGCCTTATTTGGAGAGGGGTGTTGGGGCGGAGGCCCATGCTAGAACAAAAATCCCTTCTAGCTTATATTATGGCCCATCACTTTTCCTAGGTATATGTAACATTCCACCCACGGGTAGATTAATACGCAGAATCGTCTGCTGAATGTCTACATATGAAATATGACATTTACTTGAATGGTTCAGGAGATACAATTTTCTGCTTTCTACATGTGTCAGATATGGGGTGAAACATAGCAGGAGAATGGTCTCAAATCGAGCCGTTCGAATATGGGCTCCATGTTTAGGTAATTATGTCCTACGTGAAGATACCAACTTATATGAAAAAGTGAGTTTTTAAAAGCAAGTCTGTTTTTACGACCCCTTGGAAGGTCTTTTGAAGTTCAGTGAGGGACTTGGTTTACACTTTTACGATATCCCAGATTGCACAGCTACCAGACAGGGGGGCACATAGCTGGTGAGGTTTTATAGCGAGGACGCCCTCCCACTGGGTTTCAATGCCTTTTTGAGCTCTGCATCAAACAGACCACATGTCACTCAACAGAAAGGGTGGGGGGATGATTGGAGGAGGCAGCCTGCTTTGGGAGTGAGAAATGGTACAATCTGGAAATTTCTTAACAAAATGGAGGACTGCGTCCATCTCTGTGGGCATGATTGCTACAAGGATCACAATCTTAAAATTGACCATGTCATGTGACCAAGAGAAAATAACATTTCTGGATGTACAAATATTCATAGTCAGAGAGCTCTTGGGGATCATCCCTGTATAGGAAGCCTTCTGCAGGCAATACTATTTTATATGCCTCAAGTTCCCATCCCCGTTCTTTAGTAAAGCGTATTCCTTATAGCCAGTATCTCCGGCTTAAAAATAAAAATGTACCAAAAGATGGATTTTATTCAAGAAGCTAATCTCCTCTATACCCGGTTATGGAAAAGAGGATATAGCCATTCTTGCTGAAAGAAAGCTTTTAATAAAGTCCATAAACCGGAGAGACGCTCCCTACTTTTTGAAAAATCGAAAAACAAAAGATGATTCTAAGGTAAGGCTTATTACTGCTTATACCAAACAGCATTCACAGATAAATAAAATTCTCCAGAAATATTGGCCTCTTTTACTGGCAGACCCAACGGCAAGAAAAATATATATCTTTGAACCCCATGGTTACATATAAACGAGAGCAAACTGTAAAAGATAAGTTTGTTTAGAGTCATTACAATCAAAGTCAACCCAATCCTAACGGCAATACCGGTTCCTTTTCCTGCCGTAAATTAAATTTTTGCAGCCTTATGCCAAACTGTGGGGAAGTTCATCTCCCAGCTGGTTCAGTCCACCAAATTAAATACAGAATTACCTGTCAAACACCAGCTATAGTTTATCTGATGAAATGCCTCTGCGGTTGTTTCTATGTGGGCAAAACAAAACGTCATTTTTTTGAATGAATAAGAGATCACATTTCCCTCATTTAAAAAAAATAAAAAATTCATAAGATGGAAACCCCAAAAAGTAGACACATAGGTCTGTATCACAATTTTGATCTAGGAATGATTAAATTCATGGCCCTTGAACACATCCCCCTACATGTACGAGGTGGGAATTATGATTAAACACTTCTCCAACTTGAGACACGTTGGATCTATAGGCCTAATGCTGCTCAATACCCCAGATTGAATGAATCCTTGAGCTGCAAACCTTTTTATAGTACATTTTTTGACCTTGTCCTGCCTCCCCTTCTCCCATACAAAAATTAGATAATCAAATATTTTCCCCTAATTACATCTTATAATGGTTGATTTATGTACTTTGTATGTATAATTTGGTACTACAATCATTGTATTTGTTTATATTCTTATTAGGTGAACATGGTAATTTTCCTTAATTATAGAATTTTTAAGAGGTGGCTTTTCTGGATGTGAATTGTAAATCACTAATATCCATTACTAGAGCTTAACGTCCTTTTGGCAGTTGTACGGACGCCCAGGGTGTAGTCACCCTTGCACACTTTGTTGACTCGCTTTACAACTGCAACTCTTTCAAGGCTCCGACACAGCTTGAGATAAAATATGTTTAACTTAGAAGAACCACTATTCAATCTGGCATCTATTACTTATTTTTAAACGCAAGACAGGCAGTGGTTGCCAAGACTAATGGAAACCAGTCAGTCAAGAAACCTGTCATGAAGCGTGCACCTCCAACAGGTGGAGACATCCTCTTGTGGTGAAGGAGTGTTGTTGGTATATATCCCTCATGGCGTTCCATCTTCCATAGTGATGGGAGCAGATCAGCGCTCAGAGGTTCCCCATCTGTGCATGGTATACAGCAGAGGAAGAGTCAGGTGAGTGCGCATTTGGGGCTAGCGCTAGATGCACCTCTGGGTTCCATTCCACTACTAGGAGTGAGGTAGTGGATATACACCAGGCACGTAGAGTGGGCATAGGCTCACGGTGTCCATCCTAAATGCGACAAGTTACAATGGTTGTGTACATTGACACAAGAACGAGAGAGTTAACTGAAGAACAGTTAAAGAGTTTCAAGTCTACACGTGAGCAGCACAAAGCAAAAAAGGTACCCCATGTGTATGGCTTGACCCTGCTCAAGGATCTAATCATAGCCTCTAAGAACCCACCCCAGGGTAGGCCTCCTATGTGACCGATACTTTGTACCCAATGAGGAGAGGAGCATGGAGGAAGTGTCACCCGCCTACTACCCCACGTAACTTACACGCTGCTGTGTCTCAGTCAATGAGGAAAGGAACCCCAAGAGAGCCGCTGCTATCATGCATGACACTGGATCAAGGTAGGTCTCAGGCAAGTATTGGGGGGGTTGTGGGGGGAAGCAGCACACAGAAGATGTTTTACCTTTGTGCATAGAATCCACGAAGGTAAAAAACCTTCAGCCTGTACTACCACCTAAAATCCTTCCAAGGAGAAGTCATCTATCTTTGTAACTTTATAATGCACATCCAAAACGGGTACGATTACATCTGGTCATAAATGGTTCATTATTTTTTATTAAGCCAGCAGGCTGAAAGAAAGACAAAAAAAAACCCACCAGATTCCTCCATCCACACAAACCAGTTTGATGGAGGAATTCCTCACACCGGGACATGGTATTCTGACAGCAGAACTCAGCGCTGTCAGAATGCACTTATAGGCGGTGACAACTGCTGACCAACAAATGTTTTCCAACTTGTCCAGGCAAGTCAAACAGGGATAGCCAAACACTTCTCGAAGATTGGCTTGTCCCTGAAGAACAGGCCAAGTTTCAAACAGTCTGTGACCAGCTTAAATCCAACATGGAAGTACACCTTTTTAACACTGGTTGCTACAGGACGATGGGCTCAATTCACTAATCTGACTGCGTGTGTACCGTTTACCAGTGCTGGTCATGAGGGTCTCCCATCTGCATCTATCACCATCCCTGCATAGCATCTCCACTGATCATCACCTGCCGTCCACATTCCTGGCACCTGTACTACCCTGAGCCTCACACCCTTGTTCCCACTTTCACAAGTGTTTAGACCACAGCCACAATGAGAGCCCTCTCACCACTTCGGCCTCCACCAAGGTACATGACAATGAATGATAATCCTGAGGAATGTGGTAAAAATGACAATGGAGGAACACAACCTACAGAAACAAGAAAATGTATCCAATAGGTCCCACAAAATGCCACCATTAAATAAAAATCAGTGGATCAGCCTTTTTCTAGAGCTGGTCCAGGAAGACTTAAATTAGAGTGGACCAATAAAAGGGGTCAATCATTTGACAAGAAAGAGAAGCTTTGTGTGAACCAAAAGAGAGCACCAAACTTTATCATCAAAAAAAGTGGTAAAGGGGAAATTGCAGTGTTTTTGACCAAAATAAAAAAATGAATGAAGGGAAAGTTAAGTGACAGCTAAGTAACTAAACTACATGCAGTGTAAAAAATTAACTTTCAGACCTTACCCTTAGGCCCCATTCACACCTGAGTGTTTTGTAGTGCGAAGCTCAAAGCTTCAAAACACTCAATATTACTCTATGGAGATGGTTCACATCTCCACACCAAGTTACCTGAAGCAGAACGCCTGAAGCTCAAAACGTTTTGGAGCTACTTTTGGAGCTCCATTTGGGCAGATTGATGCGTTTTTGGTGTGTTTTCATTCCCATGGAAATAAATGGAAATGAGCAAATAGCATGTTTTCATGCAGGGCCAAGAGCGTTTTTCTGGCATGGCAAACCATGGTGTCACAGTTGTCCCTATTGACTAATACAAATATGCCAGAACTCAAAAAGCCTGGAAACGCCTGAACAAATCACGCACACTCCTGTACTACTCCTGTAGTGTGGCTAACTCTAACATGAAGAAAGTTGTTACTATGGTAGGGGCTGCCTGCAGTCCGGCGGTTGCCCCTGCATCTATCGCCAGGACTGTTAGAGTGTGGCCATCAAATGTGGAGTTGGCCTTGTGGTCAAACCCAGAAGAATCAGTATCTTCAAGTCTGCAGGGTCTGAAGCGGTCTCCTGAATTCATTGCAGAAGCGATAGATCTAGTCAAAATTTACCTCCCGCAGTATGGTGCACTCAGTCACGGCCAGACAGGGCTTTCTGGCTGAAGCACTGGTCTGTGGACTCTGCCTCAAAGCAAGGCCCATGTTCCATTCCTTTACAGGAGGACTTCTCTTTGGCAAAACCCAGGAGAATGCAATCTACCAGGTGACTGAAGGGAAATCTGGTCTTCTTCCCCAGGATCAGAAATGTTGAACACAGTCTTTTTGTGCAAATAGGAGGACTTGCAAGCAGTTTAAGGACTCTTGATCCTACTGCTCAAGTAGAGAATTCACCCGGTTTCTGCAGCTTTCACGCAGCTCCTTCACAGACCAGTGAAATCCAAGGGATCTCAGTCCTCCAAAACCGCAGCAAAGTTCTTCTGAAGGCTTGCCTGTCCAGGAGTTGCCAGTGGGGGCAAGACTTGCCTATTTTGGCGCAGTCTGGGTGGAAAAAAATATCAGATACTTGGGTATAAAAGTCCCTACATCTCCAGAGAAGTGAACATTGCTAGTTATACATCACAGAATTGCTGAGTTTTCAAGCCTTTATTCCAGTTCCAAGTTAAGAAGTCCAGGGAATGTATTCCCGACTTTCTCATACAGATAACGTCAGGCAGATGGCGCTGTTTGAGATCTCAAGTACCTGAATTCTTCTCTGAAGCAGCAGTCATTTTGCATTAAGTCACTCAAAACCATAAACACAGTAATCCAAACGGGCGATTGGATGATATCCGTGGACCTCAAAAATGCCTACTTTATTGTTCCAGCCAAGGAACATCAGTGTATTCCAATTCAAGTGTCTACCTTTTTGGCTTCAGCTTGGCTCCAAGGACATTCTCAAAAAAGGTACTGGTCAGGGTGACGGTTTTCCTTTGAGAGAAGGGTGTCCAAATTTTTCATTACCTCGAAAATGCCCTTGTTCTTGCCCAGTCCAGGAAAGTTCTTGCAAAGCACCGAGAGCAAGTCTTGAAGATTTTGACAGAATTTGGCTGAATGGCTAATGCAGAAAAAAGCCAGCTCATTCCATGCCAAAACCTCATTATACAAGGGTATGTCCTTCGACACGATCCAGTACAAAGTGTACCTTCCTGAAGACAAGATCAAGCTGGTGTTCCATGCAGATATCTTCGCCCTCAGTTACAGTTCACAGGGGTATGAGTTTCCTGGGCAGTCTAACAGCCTGTATTCTGGCAGTTCTGTGGACACAGTGGCACACAAGAAGATTCCAGTTTTGCCTCCTGAGCTAGTGGTATCGCAGCTCCCTGCATCAGAATTTCCAAACTCCCTACTTCATTCACAACTTCATCCTATTGGCAAAGCCAAGAGGGCAACCTCACTCCAGGCAGGCCGATAAACTCTGGAGACTAGATCATGATTACTTTGAATGCCAGTCTCCAGGGTTGGGGGAACATTGTCAGGACCTGAGGGCTAAGGAAACATGGTGTTCTGGGATTCCTTGTCCTTCCAATCTACTGGAGCTAAGAGCATCCAAAAGGAAGCACTGAAGATATTTTCCCCCATCATTCTGGTCAAGAGAGTCAAGCTTCTGATGAGCAACAGACTGCTGTTTCATACATAATGAAATTGGGGAATGAGAAATCTGCAGCTTCTCCAGATCACAGCAGAGATCCTCACGTTTGCCAAGATCCATTTGCTAGATCTTTCTGCATCGTATCTACTGGGCCCTCAGAATACCCTGGCAGACTGGTTCAAACCACACAGAGTGGATGCTGAATTTGAGACATTTGGTGAAAATATTCGCACAAATGGAGAGTGCCTGATGTGGATCTCGTCAACTCTGAACAACTGCCAGGTACCTCAGTTCTTCTGCTTTTTCTGTCTGCAAGCTCTAGCCTAAGATGCCCTCGCCCAGAGCTAGTAACTTCAAACAAGTTTACCTTTTTCCACCATCTGCTCTGATTCCCAAGTCATTGCTCAAGATCGTGGAGGAGAAAGTGTTAGCAAATATGATTGTTCTGTTCTGGCCGAGTAGGCCATGGTTTTCCCTCCTGTGTCCACCAATCTGGCTTTCTTTTAGGCATGAGACCTACATCTTCAGGACAGCCAGACTCATCCAAACCCAGCCCATCTTGCCTTGACTGCAGGGGTGGACTGACCATTTGGAAACTCGGGCACTGCCCGAGGGCCCGGGGTCAGTAGGGGGCCCCATGATATGCCCCTGGTACCTTTTTCATAGGCTTTTTTGAATTTGGGCAAGGACACAGGGGCTCCATGATCCCCTATTGCCCGAGGGGCCCATGAGTTGTCAGTCCGTCCCTGCTTGACTGCGTGGAATTTGAAAGGGGCAAGCTGTAAGGCTTAAATCTTTCTGAATCAGTAATGTCCACATTCCTTTCAGTCAGGAAAGTTTCAACAAAAGCCACTTACCACCGGGTGTGGTGAGATTCGAAGCCTTTTCTGTTCATCATGGGTTTTCCTTCCAGTCTCCCTTAGTGGTTAATGTGTTCAACCGTTTGGGCTTGATGCAGGTCTAAGCTGCAACACCCTTAAAGTTCAGCCCTTATAGATATGTCCTGGTCTAGGGAGCCTCTAGTGGTCCGATTTCTCAGTGCAGCAATCAAAATTCACCCTCCTATACGTCTTTTTTTTTTTTTTAAATGGGATTTTCCATTGGTTTTGAAAGGGTTGTTGAAGTACCCATTCTTCCCAGATTCAGATAGTCCATTATGGTATCTCACTTTAAAAAAAGTTTTTCTAACTGCTGTGGTCTCAGTAAGACGAGTCTATGACACTGCTGTGTTCTGCTCAAGGAGCCACATTGCACCTTTTTCCAGTTGGCGTGGTGTTGCAGATCTTTCCGAGTTTCCTGCCTAAGGTCTCCTTGGAATTGCATTTTAACTGGCAATCGATCCTTACAGCCTTTTCACCTTCGGCACCGGATTCGGAAGAGTCTAGTTTGAGTAGGCTAGACCTAAAATCTCTTTTTCTGACATACTTGTCTAGGACAGAACTGTTCCATAAAAGGTACTTTCTTTGTGTTTCCAAAAGGTCCCAGAATGGGCATGCTGGCTTCCCCAAGAGTCATCTCAATGTGGGTAGTAAGAACGATCAAAGAAACCTATTCCCTGGAAGGCTTCTTTGCGTCTCCCTCAGGAGATCTGGGCAAACTCCACTAGGGCAGTTTCGTCATTGTGGATGGTTTGGTCCAAAGTCTCAATGGATGTGGTATGTAAGGCGGCAAGCTGGAGCTCCCCTAATGCTTTCATCAAACGCTACAAACTGGACGTGGCCTCATTCCAGAGCGGTGTTGTAGGATCTTCTGTGTTATCTTCTACTCTGTCAAGATCTTAAAGGTTCTTTGTAGAAGCACCCAGTGTCTGTGTGTCTTTCCTCCCTACCTGAGTTTGGCTAGTTAGATCTCGGTCTTTTTGGCCTAAGGCTGAACCAGGAAAATTATGAAGAAAAAAAAAAAAATCTTACTGTAATTTTCTTTTCCTGCCTCTGTCTTGTGCCGGCTCACACCCTCCCTAGTCCATTGTGAGATAACTACAAAACACCTGCACCAGGTAGTGGCTGCCTTTTTATTGGTCTATGTAGGAATGCCCTATAGGGGGTCAAAGGGGACAGAGTTGACCCATGGTCTTGATGGAATGCAGCAGAGCCAGGAAAGGAAAATTATGGTAAGCATGGATAACAATTTTCCTGTTTCACAATAAAAAAAAAAAAAAAAAAAAAAAAAACTTTGGCCTAAACAAGCTTTTTCACTCCTATCCCTTTGTTATCCCCCCCACATTTTAATCTCTATAGCACCTTCTCCATTAAGAGATATATAGGTCATGTATATAATTTTGACCTATATGACCTCATTACATTATTGGGTATTATGAGTCATTATGAGTAAATCGCTTCAAAATGCATTGCCTAACAAAAAAGATACAGAATGGGGGCGATTTACTAAAACTAGAGCACTCAGAATCGGGTACAGCTGTGCATTTTAACCAATCATTTTCTAACTTCAACTTGTTCAATTAAGCTTTGCCAATAAAACCTGGAAGTTGATTAGTTTCTATATAGAACTGCACCAGATTTTGCACTCTCCGATTTTAGTAAATAACCCCTATAGGTTTACCTGGAAGCATCTTTCTTCCCTTGTCTCCACAGCTAATGTGCCACTTTCCAGTCCATTGCTTCACAGAGGGACAACATTCTTCCCACCTTTTCTTTACCAGCCTATAGGCTAAGCAGCCAGCATTGCAGAGAACACTGCCACTCCAGTCCCCTCTTTAGTAGAAGAGAGACCACGGAGTTCCTAGTGGATGGACTAATTGGTTGGCTGCTACAGAAAACTCTGCTGCTCTGCTAGAATACATGGCATGGATTCTTATGTAAACCACCGGTCTCCCATCCAACCACTACAAAGCACTCCAGCAAGAATCCTGGTTGCACCGGCACTATTGCACTTGGTGTTTAACCCCTTCTTGGCCAAGGACCTGCTGAACATACCATGTCAACCAGATTTCTCTCCCGTATACACTTATCCCATAAATTCCTATCTCCAAGTCCTATATGGTTGATTGATTTGATATTAGAACAATATATTGCACCTAGCCAACTATAAAAAGGAAAGAACCAAGGGAAAGAGATCCCAATGGTCAAGGGGTCCCAATGGAGGACAAACTTAGAAAAAACAATTCAACCATTTATTGCAAAATATAAAATGGAAAATTACACAATTAATTATAACAGACCCAGCCACCACCAACAGAAAGATGCATGAAGGTTAGAGACAACGTGGTTATCCAGGGACATCATTGGGACCCCTTGCCCATTGGGATCTCTTTCCCTTGGTTCTTTCCTTTTTATATGTTATGATTGGTTCCGAGGACACCACTTTGTGTAACTCACAAGTGAGTCGGTTAAAATGATATATAAATTATTAGGAATTATCCTTTTGGAACCCTGCTGTTGATATTTCACCACTACTTATGGTTTAGGGCATTCTGGTTTTTTATTTTTTGGTACCTAGCCGATTTTATTTTCTTCTTCTTAGGGTATATTAATATAGTAGACTCTTTTTGCAGAACAAATACTGAAACCCTGAACCAACAGATCTTTTAGTGCACGGTGCTATGGAAAAGACAGAACTCTACATTGCTCATCTGTAGGAACCAAGATCCCAGGGATCTGCATTAACTAGATCCACAACATGATCTTCTAGATCAGTGATCTCCAAACTATGGCCCTTTGCTTCCCTTTATCTGGCCCTTGAGGCATTATGCCAGTGACACCAAAGAGGGGGCACTATTTGTCCCACTGACAACAACGAGGGAGTATATTCCTCCCTCTAATATCAGTGACGGGGCATGGTTTCCTGCCACTGGGCACAGTCCGGCCCCCCTAAAGTCTGAAATACTTAGTCCTTAGTTTAGAGAGTTTGGAGACACCTGGTTTAGATCTTCTCACTCCAGATCATCAACATTAAATGACAAGTTTTATAGGGAATCTTTGTAAGTGCAGAAGCAACTAAAGTGGTAAAAAAAATAAATTGTTCAAAGACTATCGAAAAAGGGAGGGGGGAGGAGCAGAATCAGCAGCTCTGCTAAAGTTGAACCTTTTTGAACAAGTAATGGGAGAAAGCAACAATTCTGACTGTTTTATCTCAGCAGAACTGGAAGATCCATCTAAACACACCATAGAAAGTGTCCCAAAACACAATATTTACAGTGATACAGAACTGATTTTTGTACCCATTAGCAACACTCTTCTGATTCTAGGAAGACCTCTAAGCCGCAAATGCCTGCCTCACTTCAAAACCAGGTTTGTGTGTGCCCTATCTTAGAAAGAAGCAGGGCAGGATCTGGGTCAACTTGGCGGGAACCGCTGACCAATCCAGGTCCTTTACAGGTAATGTACTTTTTATGTTTTTGTTTTTTTAAATCTTTCAATCTGAATGCGTGTTATAGAAAGCTGTGAGTACATTGCCTACCACAGTATGGTTTCCTTGGCAATGTTCAGGTATGGGTGGCTATGGTCAGGTTTTAGTGTGCCACCTGAGCAGGTACAAATGGCACCATCCTTCAGCGAGTGCGATGCCTGCCACACGATTGTGCCGTTTGCACCATAATAGTCAACTATACTAAGCAGGTGCCACCATCTTGTGGTAGGCAATGTCCTCTCTTTGCGCCTGCTCAGTTTGCACATTAAGACTTGATAATTGCCAAGCTTACTGATCACATGCAAAGGGCACCAGCTTGCAGCAGGCATTACTCTCAGTGATATAGATTATATATATATATATATATATTTATTTATTTTTTTTAATTATTGTAATAGTGTTCTGCTTTCAGCAGGGACATTCATTATGCAATATTATGTTCAGCCACTAGATGGAGCTCAAAATAAAACATACCATATTACAGAAAGTGTTTGGGTAATAAAAACTCCCATCATCCTTTTTTTTCTAATCAAAAGAAAATAAGTGCATCCTGGGAGCTCTGACTCCATTTTAAGAAATGAGAGATAATAGACAAGCTTACTGATCACATGCAAAGGGCACCAGCTTGTAGCAGGCACTACACTCAGTATTTTTTTTTTTAAATAGTGTTCTACCTTCAGTAGGGAAATTCATTATGCAATATTATGTTCAGCCACTAGATGGACCCCAAAATAAAACATACTAATTACAGAAACCAGAAAGGGTTTAAGTAATAAAAATTCCCATCATCCTTTTTTTAAAAAAAAAAAGGAAATGAGTGCATCTGTCAGCACCTGTGGTAGTGAGCTCTATTGATCCTCAACTTGGGGTTCCCCAGGGCACGGAGTCTAAGCCCCAGCCTGCTTGTTCACCAGAGCCCCTGATGGTGGGGATGGACTTGCAGCAGGCTGGGACCAGGTCGTGGCCCCCAGGTACACCCAGCTGAGGTGGAGGAGACAGCTTACGGGAGCAGAGTTTAACGGGAGAAGACAAAGGGAATCTGATAGGCAGGCCGAGGTCAGGACAGGTGGAAACAAGCAAGGTCGGGAACGAAGTTGGGGTCGGTACACAGACAATATAGGATTCACAGCAGAACCACACAGGAGCTCCAACAACTAGGAAGTTGCTCAGGCAAAGTGGGCTAGACTGAGCATGTCTTATATAGACAAGCAAACTAGGAGGCGGACCAGGAAGTGATGGAAATAAAACCCAGGAGGATAGCAGATGACGCCCACAGGTGAGCACAGACAAACCACATGTGAAGGAATCAAGAGCAGCAAGGAGGTAAGAATGAACAAACAAGAAGCTGCAGGCTAACTTGTGACAGCATTCTGGGAGCTCAGACTCCATTTTAAGAAATGAGAGAACGGAACCGGCCATAATTCTAAGCAGCATATGTTGCAGACTGAACTTACATTCCCTACAGGCAGATTTTATCTCTTACAAATGTGCATAGTAATGTCATAATTTTATAAAATATTTCCAGTACGGCTTTTCATTTGGGGCACTTTCTTTCAGAAGCTTTATCTTCTGCTTCTACGAGCTTTGGATCCACAATCCTGCGGTGTGCTGCAGCACAGTCACTAGCTGAGCATGCGCAGTGGTTTTTTTGGTGACGGAGTAATCAATCTGAATTCTTGCTTCTGCTTCTAACTGGACTCTGCCATGACCTGCTCACTAGCGGTCTTCTGAAGATGAGATCTGTAGTGTGACTGTATTACACCTGAATCCATGGAACATAGTTTTGTTTCCATCTTACTTTCTTTGGAGAAATGGATGGTTCATGTTATAAAGGGATTGCGCCATTTACTGGTGTTAATGTATATTTCATATAAAATAGAATGTATGTGTGTTTTACAGTTAAAAGTATAACTAACAGGCAAAACTTTTTTTAATTTGGATGGGGAGGGATTAGAATGGGCTGTAGCCTGATCCTGAACTCAGTAATATACAGTATTTAGGATCATCATAGGCATGTTTCAATGTAAAAAGATATATACCAGACTTGCAAACACATACAACACAGTCAGAAGTTCTTTATGGGTAATGGGACTCTTTTTATAATTGCTCATCACAATGTCATCTACTGTCTTCCATAGCTCTGCGGTCTCCATCAGGACTCTGCATGCAAGATTGAAGAACATTGCAGGTTTGCCCCCAACATTATCAAGAAGGGGTCATTATAACCTCTCAAGCAGAACAAGATGTCTTAATGTTAGGACAGCAAGAGGATAATGGGGGCAGGATTGGGATCTGGAACTGAATAGACTATTTGAAGGAATCCCAGAAGCTACTTTCTGACACTGCCACAGATTTCATACTTCCAAGGATTGTAATGGAAAATACTGATTAATTAATAGGGGAATCTCTGTTGGCTAAGTCACAAGGCATCCAAGAAGTTCCTGGTGATAAACTCATCACTGAATGCACAAAAGAAAGATGGAAGAAAAAATCCTGGTTTCAAATCCAAAAGGTTTGAGGCTGAGACCGTGGCTGTTGAAGGAAATGTGGCTTGTGTAACATCTATTGGTGGAATCTCTAATACAATGGTGGGATGAGTTGGTGATACACCATGTATAGTAATGGGGGCTATGCCGATAATAATGTTGGTGTAATCTCTAATACAGGAGATGAGGAATAAAAGTAACACTACGTCTGTAGAGGAGGCTACAGATGAAAGTGTGAGATTACATGAAAACTTGAATAGCACTACCCTCGTAAGGTGCGCTGGATTAGATTGGGTCCCCTTATGCGTTTAACAATACTAAGCAGGTGCCACCATCTTGTGGTAGGCAATGTCCTCTCTTTGCACCTGCTCAGTTTTCAAATTAAGACTTAATAGCCAAGCTTACTGATCACATGCAAAGGACACCAGCTTGTAGCAGGCATTATCTGTGATATTTTTTTTTTTTTTTTAACCGGTTGCCGCCTGGCCTATAGCCAGATGGAGGCTGGGCGAACAGCTCATTCCTCCGGGTGGAGGCCATATGGTGTCCTTGAAGGCATGCGCATTGCACATGGCCACGCTCTCTCACCGGCCGTGTACCTCAGCCGATGACAGATCTGAGTACTGGCCCTGTTGCCAGTACCATGTGACCTGCTGTGACTAATCACAGCAGGTCATATGACAGTTGTATACAATGGATGGCTTCCTTTAATGCCATCCATTGTATACAAGAGTGTGTAGCTGTGAATGGTCATAGCGATTACATGCACAAGCTGTGCCATGTGATTAGCCATGACCAAATCACAGCTAAGCACAAAAAAAAAAAAAAAAACCCCTGAAATCAATTTCATTCAGGTAAATGCTTGCTTATAGCAAATTAATTCTTTGCTATAAGCAAATTGTGAAAAAAAAAAAACCTTGAAGGCAACAGAAAAAAAAAAAAAAAACTTATAACAACTCTTCCTTTGAGAACTGTTCATCTCAGTTTGTTGTATATTGCCTTAGCTGTCCATGTGGTCTACGATATATAGGCCAAGTGATCGGAACCCCCCATGCTCGTTTCGGCAAGCATAGGAGATTCGTCGAGGAGGGATGTACGAAACATGGGGGTTTATTTACTAAAGCTGGAGAGTGCAACATTAGGCTCATGTCTGCATGGAAACCAATCAGCTTCTAACCTCAGCTTCTTCAATTAAGCAAAACCTGGAAGCCGATTGATTTCTGTGGAGAAGTGAGTCTGATTTTGCATTCTCCAGCTTTAGGAAATAAACCTCCTAGTAGTCCCAGACGCTTCGTAGAGTTTCACAACAAATCCTCATAGGAACTGTGTGTTTAGTTTATCAAATCCACTTGTGCAAATTCTCGGCAGAGAACGTTTCAAGAGTCTGTGTGAAAGGGAGACAAATTGGATATTCACATTGAACTCTTTGTCCCCAAAAGGTTTGAAAAAAGAGATTGAAATTAATACTTTAAACTTTTAACTATTTTGCCTTTTAGGTCCATCCCACTCTGCCCTACTGATTATTACCTCCCCATTTCCCCTCTCATTTGTATCTGCAGTCCCGCCTGCCTGACATAGTAGAGTTGCCAGGTTCAAGTCCAGACCTTGACATAGCCTCAGGAAGGAGTAGGGACACATAGGAATTATCCTGGTTTTCATGTTGGACTTTGAGACATTCATTTTGCACTTTTCCAAGAAAAGCTTTGAAACTTTGTTCCTGCCTGGTCTAAAGTTACTCAAAGGGGTGTAGTGCAAGTAACTGGCACCTATGGTCTAAGGTTTGGGTCATGTAACATGTTGTGGTATGAAGGCAGCTCCGCAAGAAATGATGACGGTATTCTTCAGCCTTACAAACTAATTTTCCACGCAGAGCTAGAGGGTGCAGATTTAGCTCAATGTCACAGGTCTTCAGCTCACACTACACAAAACAGAAAGCCCTGAATGTAACCCTTAAAATGTTGTGTAGCACCTCCTATGATGCTAGACTGTAGGCAAATATAGTTTAGCTCTCTCTAGGCAGAGGAGCAGGGGTTAATTGGTTAGGAGGCTTTACAGAGCATCTCTGGATGCTAGCTTGTTACTTCCCCTGGTCTTCAGGAGTGTTCAAGAATATAGTAGGGTAGAGAGCAGGGCACGTAGCTTGGATATTTATGGGCCTTCCACCAATGCTAGGGGAGTTGTGCCCAGAAAGGTGGGGAAGAAACCCGTAAGTACTGAAAAGCCTGACTATCTGAGAGCTGGGTCCAGGATCCAGTCATGTGGAGGGACCCCTGTGCGGGGGGGCTATGCCCCTGGGACAGAGAGGAGAAGAGGAACAGGAGAGCTCCAGGAATTAACCCAGCTTAAGTCTCAGCTGAGCCCAGTTACAGAGCCACAGCCAAGCCAAAAGCAGTCTGACAAGTGGAGGCCAAGACAGCAGCTATTCTGGAGCCTGGGAGTTTTCTGAGGGAATGAGTGAGTACCAAACCAGCCATCACCCCTAAGGGAGGGAGAGGACAGTGAAATACTGAGTGCAATACCTCATATGTCGGGTCCGAGTGTAGCTGAAGTACTGCACAAGACAGCCAGGAGCATACTATTTCTCCTACCTTGGAACTAGAGCACCCAAGTGCCATGCAATACAGCCAGGTGTGTGTCTTCAATATAACTTTCTTCACAGTGTTATCCTTTTTGTTCTGCACTATTACTCAGTGTAGAGTCATTCCCCCTGAGGTCATCACAGAGGACAAGGGGGCACTCTTTATATCTGGAGGAAAAGAGATTTAATCTCCAAACACGGAACTGTGAGAATGTGGAATAGACTCCCTCAAGAGTTGGTTGTGGCCAGCTCAGTGGATTGCTGTAGGAAAGTCCTGGATCCTTTCTTGGATACACAGAATATAACTGGATATAACATTTATAGGGAAAGTTGATCCCGGGAATATCCGATTGCCTCTCGGGGGATTAGGAAGGATTTTTTCCCCAGCAGGAGCAAATTGGATCGTGCTTTGCTGGGTTTTTTTCCTTCCTCTGGATCCACTGTGGGTGTAGGATTATAACTTGTTTTTTAATGGATGAACTGGATAGACTTTTGTCTTTTTTCAGCCAGACTAACTATGTAACTATGCACTCTCACAGTTGTGTAATACAGCTTGTATCCTGAATTAGAGCAGCCAGAGACTTAGCAGGTCTTCAACTGTTGTAAATAGTTCTACAGTGCTTTTTGAATTTGGGGTATTCCATGCAACCCCATTCAAGTTCATCATTCCTAAAATAAACACCCAAAACCCCTAGACTGTATTTTGAGCCATCTAGATGCATGTGAAAATACACTTTGCCTAGCTGAGGGTGCTGTGAGGGGGACATAGGCCCAAAAACCAGCAGCTCATTTGGAGGGGGTAGCACTACAGTTAGAACCCATTGTCAGAGCTTTTATGAAGAAAAGCTCCCCATGCTGTCAATCACAACCAGTGAGTCTATGGGGAGAGAGAGGAGGCGAGGCTGAGACACAGCTCTGTGTGTGAATGGACACACAGGACAGCGGCTCGGTAGCAAGCCTGTTTGGGTGCCCCCATAGCAATCTGCTTGCTGTGGGGGCCAGGAGTGCCAGGGGTAGACCCAAAAAGAGGAGGATTGGGCTTGCTCTGTGCAACACAATTACAGCCACAGAAACGTTACTTAGGGCCACAGAATCGTTACTTAGAGCCACAGAAACGTTACTTAGGGCCACAGAATCGTTACTTAGGGCCACAGAAACGTTACTTAGGGCCACAGAAACGTTACTTAGGGCCACAGAATTGTTACTTAGGGACAGACACAGAATTGTTACTGAGGGACACAGAAACGTTACTTAGGGCCACAGAAACGTTACTTAGGGACACAGAATTGTTACTCAGGGACAGACACAGAATTGTTACTGAGGGACACAGAATTGTTACTGAGGGACACAGAACCGTTACTTAGGGCCACAGAAACGTTACTTAGGGCCACAGAAACGTTACTTAGGGCCACAGAAACGTTACTTAGGGACACAGAATTGTTACTCAGGGCCACAGAATTGTTACTTAGGGACAGACACAGAATTGTTACTGAGGGACACAGAAACGTTACTTAGGGCCACAGAAACGTTACTTAGGGACACAGAATTGTTACTCAGGGACAGACACAGAATTATTACTGAGGGACACAGAATTGTTACTGAGGGACACAGAACCGTTACTTAGGGCCACAGAAACGTTACTTAGGGCCACAGAAACGTTACTTAGGGCCACAGAAACGTTACTTAGGGACACAGAATTGTTACTCAGGGACAGACACAGAATTGTTACTGAGGGACACAGAATTGTTACTGAGGGACACAGAATTGTTACTCAGGGACACAGAATTGTTACTGAGGGACACAGAATTGTTACTCAGGGACAGACACAGAATTGTTACTGAGGGACACAGAATTGTTACTGAGGGACACAGAATTGTTACTGAGGGACACAGAATTGTTACTCAGGGACAGACACAGAATTGTTACTCAGGGACAGACACAGAATTGTTACTCAGGGACAGACACATAATTGTTACTGAGGGACACAGAATTGTTACTGAGGGACACAGAACTGTTACTGAGGGACACAGAATTGTTACTCAGGGACACAGAATTGTTACTGAGGGACACAGAATTGTTACTCAGGGACACAGAATTGTTACTGAGTGACACAGAATTGTTACTGAGGGACACAGAATTGTTACTCAGGGACAGACACAGAATTGTTACTGAGGGACACAGAATTGTTACTCAGGGACACAGAATTGTTACTCAGGGACACAGAATTGTTACTCAGGGACAGACACAGAATTGTTACTCAGGGACAGACACAGAATTGTTACTGAGGGACACAGAATTGTTACTCAGGGACACAGAATTGTTACTGAGGGACACAGAATTGTTACTCAGGGACACAGAATTGTTACTCAGGGACACAGAATTGTTACTGAGGGACACAGAATTGTTACTCAGGGACACAGAATTGTTACTCAGGGACACAGAATTGTTACTGAGGGACACAGAATTGTTACTCAGGGACAGACACAGAATTGTTACTCAGGGACA
Organism: Staurois parvus; assembly: GCF_062004578.1. Lineage (NCBI taxonomy): Eukaryota > Metazoa > Chordata > Amphibia > Anura > Ranidae > Staurois > Staurois parvus. The sequence continues at coordinate 1,036,285 of NW_028319131.1, forward strand.
GACACAGAATTGTTACTGAGGGACACAGAATTGTTACTGAGGGACACAGAATTGTTACTCAGGGACACAGAATTGTTACTCAGGGACACAGAATTGTTACTCAGGGACACAGAATTGTTACTGAGGGACACAGAATTGTTACTCAGGGACAGACACAGAATTGTTACTCAGGGACAGACACAGAATTGTTACTGAGGGACACAGAATTGTTACTCAGGGACACAGAATTGTTACTGAGGGACACAGAATTGTTACTCAGGGACACAGAATTGTTACTGAGGGACAGACACAGAATTGTTACTCAGGGACAGACACAGAATTGTTACTCAGGGACAGACACAGAATTGTTACTCAGGGACAGACACAGAATTGTTACTCAGGGACAGACACAGAATTGTTACTGAGGGACACAGAATTGTTACTGAGGGACACAGAATTGTTACTCAGGGACACAGAATTGTTACTGAGGGACACAGAATTGTTACTGAGGGACACAGAATTGTTACTGAGGGACACAGAATTGTTACTCAGGGACACAGAATTGTTACTCAGGGACAGACACAGAATTGTTACTCAGGGACACAGAATCGTTACTCAGGGACACAGAATCGTTGAATTAAAGAGTATGTCAGACAACATGCAGAGGAGTGGCAGAGGAGGCAATGTTTTAGGAGCGAGCAGACGTGGCAGCAGAGGAAGGGGTCGAGGCAGCACTAGTCACAGCCAGAGGCCAGTGCTCCCGGTGTCATCCAGCGGTCGTGTCTCCACCGACAACCCTGCCGTCATCGATTGGTTGGCTCGGTCGTCTTCCTCTTCCCAGGACACTTCTGACACCTACAGCCAACGGTCGGTGGGTACGTCAGACACAACCGTTAGTTGGCATGGCCTGGGAGCAAGCCCACTGAAATCACGTGTCCTCTACCTGCCCCTGTCCTTTGGTGTTCCCTCACCAAGCGAAGTATCGCATGCTGTGGGCTCAGCCCCACTGTACAGTGAGGAAGAGCTAACAGAGGGCGGTCAGGAACGGGGGGAGACATCCGCCTCTTCAGCAGCCAGGCGAAGAAGTAGTGGCGAGGAGAGTGGCTTGGTAGCCGGTCTAGAGACAGGTCTGTCTCCTGACCCACACGCAGCCGAGGGGGCTAGTAGTGAGGCGGAGACCCTAATTGATGATGATGAGGCTGATCGCACTTGGCAGCCTCGTCGTCATCAGGCTATTGCTTCCGCATCATCAGGAGAAGAGGGTGGCAGCTTGGCAGCGAGCAAAACAGTCGGTGGGTTGCCCAGGAGGCAGCAGGGTCGCAGCAGTGTCAGTGGAGGCAAACGGCCACAGAGTAGAGCACCAGCTCCACTGCAGCCTACCACCACGGCCAGTAGTGGTGCCGGTGTGCATGGAGGAAGTAGCAGTCAGCCAGTGAGGAGTATCGGGGGCAAAGTTTCCTACTCGGCGGTGTGGCAATTTTTCGTCAAGCCGCCCGAGGAAGTAAACGTAGCCGTATGTCGACTATGTGGCCAGAAAGTCAAGCGTGGCCAGGGGGCCCATGTTGGGACTACAGCGTTGCGTCAGCATATGCAGCGTCGCCATTTGGTGGCCTGGGAAAACCGTGATAAAGATACGGCGGTTCTGCCTGCCCCAGCCCCCGCTCCATCACCCGCTCCGTTACTTGCTCCGTCACCCGACGTCAATCGCCCTCTATCACCCAGTCAAGGCTCCAACACCTCTGCTGAGGGGAGTTGTCGCTCGTTGGCATCTTCCGCTCGTTCAGATGCTCCTTCTCCTACTACTCCTCTTCACGGATTCCGTCAGCAGTCTTTCTTGGAATCCGTTTCCAAGAGACAACAGTTTGTGAGCACGCACCCGACGGTGCAAAAGCTGAACGTCCTCCTGTCCAAGTTGCTGGTGCTGCAGTCCCTCCCTTTCCAAGTGGTGGACTCAGCACCTTTCCGAGAAATGATGGCTTGTGCCGCGCCGCGGTGGAGAGTGCCAAGCCGTCATTTCTTCGGCAAAAAGGCAGTGCCAGCCCTGCATTCACATGTAGAAGAGATGGTGGGCCAGTCTTTGAGCATGTCGGTCTCTGCCAAAGTGCACGGCAGCGCCGACGTGTGGAGCTGTAACTACGGTCAGGGACAGTACATGTCATTTACGGCCCACTGGGTGAACGTGGTGCCGGCACAGCCGCACCAGCAACTTGGACAGGTCACGCCGCTTTTGCCTCCACGTTTGCACGTCCTTGGTCCACAAAAGATGTCCGCCTCTACCACCTCTTCTTCCTTCGTGTCCTCAGCCGCCACCCCCGTGCCAAGTACCATTACCCGACCGGCATATCACATGTGCAGGGCGCAACGGTGTCACGCTGTGCTGCACCTGGTATGCCTTGGCGAACGTAGTCACACAGGGGAGGAACTTCTCAGTGTAATGAACAGAGAAATCGACAGATGGCTGTCTCCGCGCAAACTGAAAATCGGAACCATGTTGACCGACAACGGAAAGAACATGGTGTCTGCTCTGCGTCAAGGAAGGTTGTGCCATGCGCCATGCATGGCTCACGTGTTCAATCTGGTTGTCAAGCGGTTCCTAAAATCCACCATCCCACTGCAAGACATCCTTAAAATGTCACGTAAACTTTGCATGCATTTCAGCCATTCCTACAGCGCAAAGCACACCCTCCTTGAGCTGCAGCGGCAGAACGGAATTGCACAGCATCGCCTGATCTGCGACGTTGCAACAAGGTGGAATTCAACCCTACACATGTTAGACCGCCTTTACGAACAGCGAAAGGCCATCACCGATTTCCTGATGTTACAAGCGGATAAAGGTACTCCCCTGTGTAACTTCGATGTCAGCCATTGGCAGCTCATGCGTGACACCTGCCGCTTGCTCAGGCCCTTTGAGGAGGCCACGCTATTCGTGAGTCGGCAGGACTATGGGATGAACGACGTCATTCCTCTGTTGCACGTAATGGAACAAATGCTGTTAACAATGGCTGGTCAGGGTGCGGTAGACGTGGCGCACAGATCTCAACGCCACATGACCCCTGTGGGGGCAGGACAGGAAGAAGAGGAGGAGGTAGAGGAGGACATTTGTGCTCAGGAATTATTGAGTGAAATGGGTGGTTTTTCCATCAGCGGACAGGAGTGGAGGAGCAGGAGCATCTGGTAGAGGAGGAGGAGGAGACAGAGGACCCAGACGCACCGTGGCAGTATGCTGTGGAGATGGTGGCAGGGAGTCCCTCGCATTCCTTGGCACAAATGGCCCATAGCATGCTTGCTTGCTTGCGTAGCGACAGCCGAATAATAACCATCAGACAGAGGGATGACTTTTGGCTGTCCACCTTGTTGGACCCTCGCTACCGTTCAAAAATGGTGGCCTTTTTCACACCTGCTGAGAGGGAGGCCAAAATAACGTACTATAAAAACCACCTATGTAGTCAGTTGGTCTCTGCCTTTGTGCGCCAACGTCCATCCTCAGACACTGTGGGCCCTGTGCGCTCGCGTTCTGCTGCCATGGCAGCAGGGGAGGGGCGGGGTGGTAGGAGCAGTGGCAGCTCCATCAGCAGCGGCTGCCTCAGTCTGCAGTCGATGATGAGTAGCTTTCTTCACCAGCGCAGTGAGGAAACTACTAACCAGCCGCAGCAGCAGCAGCATCAGGTGGACCTGGAGCAGGACCTCAAACAACAGGCTTGGGCCTACTTGGACAGCACCCTGCCAACCGAGGTAGACAATCCCCTTGACTACTGGGCAACGAAACTTGACCTTTGGCCCCAACTAGCTGAATTTGCCCTTGAAAGGCTGTCATGCCCGGCCAGTAGCGTGGCATCTGAGCGCGTGTTTAGTGCGGCAGGAGGTATTGTAACTCCGTTGAGGACACGACTGTCCACCCAAAGTGTGGAGAGACTCACGTTTGTGAAAATGAATCAGGCGTGGATTAGTCTGGATTTCAAACCACCAGTTCCTGACACAACTGACTAAATCCGCAATGAATCATGCCCCAAACATGTGCCACTGCTGCCAGGCCCGTAATCTGCCATGGGCCCCCGTACCGCCTCCTCATGCTGCTGCCAGGTCCAGAGTCTCTCATGGGTCCCTGTACGGCCTCCCATTGCTGCTGTCTCCATCGCCACACTCTGCCATGTGCCACTTTCAGGTCTCCTCACACACTGCTGGTGTGTTCCATTTTTTGTCATAGGGTGCTGGCAGATTACGGGCCTCCCATAGCTGCTGCCAGGCCCCTAATCTGCCATGGGCCCCTGTACCGCCTCCTCATGCTGCTGCCAGGTCCACAGTGTGTCATGCCATGTGCCACTTTCAGGTCTCCTCACACTGCTGGTGTGTTCCATTTTGTCATAGAGTGCTGGCAGATTACGGGCCTCCCATTGCTGCTGCCAGGCCCCTAATCTGCCATGGGCCCCTGTACCGCCTCCTAATGCTGCTGCCAGGTCCACAGTGTCTCATGGGTCCCTGTACGGCCTCCCATTGCTGCTGTCTCCATTGCCACACTCTGCCATGTGCCACTTTCAGGTCTCCTCACACTGCTGGTGTGTTCCATTTTTTGTCATAGGGTGCTGGCAGATTACGGGCCTCCCATTGCTGCTGCCAGGCCTGTAATCTGCCATGGGCCCCTGTACCGCCTCCTCATGCTGCTGCCAGGTCCAGAGTCTCTCATGGGTCCCTGTACGGCCTCCCATTGCTGCTGTCTCCATCGCCACACTCTGCCATGTGCCACTTTCAGGTCTCCTCACACACTGCTGGTGTGTTCCATTTTTTGTCATAGGGTGCTGGCAGATTACGGGGCTCCCATAGCTGCTGCCAGGCCCCTAATCTGCCATGGGCCCCTGTACCGCCTCCTCATGCTGCTGCCAGGTCCACAGTGTCTCATGGGTCCCTGTACGGCCTCCCATTGCTGCTGTCTCCATCGCCACACTCTGCCATGTGCCACTTTCAGGTCTCCTCACACTGCTGGTGTGTTCCATTTTTTGTCATAGGGTGCTGGCAGATTACGGGCCTCCCATTGCTGCTGCCAGGCCCCTAATCTGCCATGGGCCCCCGTACCACCTCCTCATGCTGCTGCCAGGTCCAGAGTCTCTCATGGGTCCCTGTACGGCCTCCCATTGCTGCTGTCTCCATCGCCACACTCTGCCATGTGCCACTTTCAGGTCTCCTCACACTGCTGGTGTGTTCCATTTTTTGTCATAGGGTGCTGGCAGATTACGGGCCTCCCATTGCTGCTGCCAGGCCTGTAATCTGCCATGGGCCCCTGTACCGCCTCCTCATGCTGCTGCCAGGTCCAGAGTCTCTCATGGGTCCCTGTACGGCCTCCCATTGCTGCTGTCTCCATTGCCACACTCTGCCATGTGCCACTTTCAGGTCTCCTCACACTGCTGGTGTGTTCCATTTTTTGTCATAGGGTGCTGGCAGATTACGGGCCTCCCATTGCTGCTGCCAGGCCCGTAATCTGCCATGGGCCCCCGTAACGCCTCCTCATGCTGCTGCCAGGTCCAGAGTCTCTCATGGGTCCCTGTACGGCCTCCCATTGCTGCTGTCTCCATCGCCACACTCTGCCATGTGCCACTTTCAGGTCTCCTCACACTGCTGGCGTGTTCCATTTTTTGTCATAGGGTGCTGGCAGATTACGGGCCTCCCATTGCTGCTGCCAGGCCTGTAATCTGCCATGGGCCCCTGTACCGCCTCCTCATGCTGCTGCCAGGTCCACAGTCTCTCATGGGTCCCTGTACGGCCTCCCATTGCTGCTGTCTCCATCGCCACACTCTGCCATGTGCCACTTTCAGGTCTCCTCACACACTGCTGGTGTGTTCCATTTTTTGTCATAGGGTGCTGGCAGATTACGGGGCTCCCATAGCTGCTGCCAGGCCCCTAATCTGCCATGGGCCCCTGTACCGCCTCCTCATGCTGCTGCCAGGTCCACAGTGTCTCATGGGTCCCTGTACGGCCTCCCATTGCTGCTGTCTCCATCGCCACACTCTGCCATGTGCCACTTTCAGGTTTCCTCACACTGCTGGTGTGTTCCATTTTTTGTCATAGGGTGCTGGCAGATTACGGGCCTCCCATTTCTGCTGCCAGGCCCCTAATCTGCCATGGGCCCCTGTACCGCCTCCTCATGCTGCTGCCAGGTCCAGAGTCTCTCATGGGTCCCTGTACGGCCTCCCATTGCTGCTGTCTCCATCGCCACACTCTGCCATGTGCCACTTTCAGGTCTCCTCACACTGCTGGTGTGTTCCATTTTTTGTCATAGGGTGCTGGCAGATTACGGGCCTCCCATTGCTGCTGCCAGGCCTGTAATCTGACATGGGCCCCTGTACCACCTCCTCATGCTGCTGCCAGGTCCAGAGTCTCTCATGGGTCCCTGTACGGCCTCCCATTGCTGCTGTCTCCATCGCCACACTCTGCCATGTGCCACTTTCAGGTCTCCTCACACTGCTGGTGTGTTCCATTTTTTGTCATAGGGTGCTGGCAGATTACGGGCCTCCCATTGCTGCTGCCAGGCCCGTAATCTGCCATGGGCCCCCGTAACGCCTCCTCATGCTGCTGCCAGGTCCAGAGTCTCTCATGGGTCCCTGTACGGCCTCCCATTGCTGCTGTCTCCATCGCCACACTCTGCCATGTGCCACTTTCAGGTCTCCTCACACTGCTGGCGTGTTCCATTTTTTGTCATAGGGTGCTGGCAGATTACGGGCCTCCCATTGCTGCTGCCAGGCCTGTAATCTGCCATGGGCCCCTGTACCGCCTCCTCATGCTGCTGCCAGGTCCACAGTGTGTCATGCCATGTGCCACTTTCAGGTCTCCTCACACTGCTGGTGTGTTCCATTTTGTCATAGAGTGCTGGCAGATTACGGGCCTCCCATTGCTGCTGCCAGGCCCCTAATCTGCCATGGGCCCCTGTACCGCCTCCTCATGCTGCTGCCAGGTCCACAGTGTCTCATGGGTCCCTGTACGGCCTCCCATTGCTGCTGTCTCCATCGCCACACTCTGCCATGTGCCACTTTCAGGTCTCCTCACACTGCTGGTGTGTTCCATTTTTTGTCATAGGGTGCTGGCAGATTACGGGCCTCCCATTGCTGCTGCCAGGCCTGTAATCTGCCATGGGCCCCTGTACCGCCTCCTCATGCTGCTGCCAGGTCCAGAGTCTCTCATGGGTCCCTGTACGGCCTCCCATTGCTGCTGTCTCCATCGCCACACTCTGCCATGTGCCACTTTCAGGTCTCCTCACACACTGCTGGTGTGTTCCTTTTTTTGTCATAGGGTGCTGGCAGATTACGGGCCTCCCATAGCTGCTGCCAGGCCCCTAATCTGCCATGGGCCCCTGTACCGCCTGCTCATGCTGCTGCCGGGTCCACAGTGTGTCACGCCATGTGCCACTTTCAGGTCTCCTCACACTGCTGGTGTGTTCCATTTTGTCATAGAGTGCTGGCAGATTACGGGCCTCCCATTGCTGCTGCCAGACCCCTAATCTGCCATGGGCCCCTGTACCGCCTCCTCATGCTGCTGCCAGGTCCACAGTGTCTCATGGGTCCCTGTACGGCCTCCCATTGCTGCTGTCTCCATCGCCACACTCTGCCATGTGCCACTTTCAGGTCTCCTCACACTGCTGGTGTGTTCCATTTTGTCATAGAGTGCTGGCAGATTACGGGCCTCCCATAGCTGCTGCCAGGCCCCTAATCTGCCATGGGCCCCTGTACCGCCTCCTCATGCTGCTGCCAGGTCCACAGTGTCTCATGGGTCCCTGTACGGCCTCCCATTGCTGCTGTCTCCATTGCCACACTCTGCCATGTGCCACTTTCAGGTCTCCTCACACTGCTGCTGGGTTCCATTTTGTCATAGGGTGCTGGCAGATTACGGGCCTCCCATAGCTGCTGCCAGGCCCCTAATCTGCCATGGGCCCCTGTACCGCCTCCTCATGCTGCTGCCGGGTCCACAGTGTGTCATGCCATGTGCCACTTTCAGGTCTCCTCACACTGCTGGTGTGTTCCATTTTGTCATAGAGTGCTGGCAGATTACGGGCCTCCCATTGCTGCTGCCAGACCCCTAATCTGCCATGGGCCCCTGTACCGCCTCCTCATGCTGCTGCCAGGTCCACAGTATCTCATGGGTCCCTGTACGGCCTCCCATTGCTGCTGTCTCCATCGCCACACTCTGCCATGTGCCACTTTCAGGTCTCCTCACACTGCTGGTGTGTTCCATTTTGTCATAGAGTGCTGGCAGATTACGGGCCTCCCATAGCTGCTGCCAGGCCCCTAATCTGCCATGGGCCCCTGTACCGCCTCCTCATGCTGCTGCCAGGTCCACAGTGTCTCATGGGTCCCTGTACGGCCTCCCATTGCTGCTGTCTCCATCGCCACACTCTGCCATGTGCCACTTTCAGGTCTCCTCACACTGCTGCTGGGTTCCATTTTGTCATAGGGTGCTGGCAGATTACGGGCCTCCCATTGCTGCTGCCAGGCCCCTAATCTCCCATGGGCCCCTGTACCGCCTCCTCATGCTGCTGCCAGGTCCAGAGTGAGTCATGGGTCCCTGTACGGCCTCCCATTGCTGCTGCCAGGAGGCAGCAGGGTCGCAGCAGTGTCAGTGGAGGCAAACGGCCACGGAGTAGAGCACCAGCTCCACTGCAGCCTACCACCACGGCCAGTAGTGGTGCCGGTGTGCACAGAGGAAGTAGCAGTCAGCCAGTGAGGAGTAGCGGGGGCAAAGTTTCCTACTCGGCGGTGTGGCAATTTTTCGTCAAGCCGCCCGAGGAAGTAAACGTAGCCGTATGTCGACTATGTGGCCAGAAAGTCAAGCGTGGCCAGGGGGCCCATGTTGGGACTACAGCGTTGCGTCAGCATATGCAGCGTCGCCATTCGGTGGTCTGGGAAAACCGTGATAAAGATACGGCGGTTCTGCCTGCCCCAGCCCAGGGTTCCATTTTGTCATAGGGTGCTGGCAGATTACGGGCCTCCCATTGCTGCTGCCAGGCATTAATCTGCCATGGGCCCCTGTACCGCCTCCTCATGCTGCTGCCAGGTCCACAGTGTCTCATGGGTCCCTGTATCGCCTCCCATTGCTGCTGTCTCCATCGCCACACTCTGCCATGTGCCACTTTCAGGTCTCCTCACACTGCTGGTGTGTTACATTTTTTGTCATAGGGTGCTGGCAGATTACGGGCCTCCCATTGCTGCTGCCAGGCCCGTAATCTGCCATGGGCCCCCGTACCGACTCCTCATGCTGCTGCCAGGCCCGTAATCTGTCATGGGCCCCTGTTGTCGCTTGTTGGCATATTCCGCTCGTTCAGATGCTCCTTCTCCTGCTACTCCTCTTCACGGATTCCGTCAGCAGTCTTTCTTTGAATCCGTTTCCAAGAGACAACAGTTTGCGAGCACGCACCCAACGGTGGAGAAGCTGAACGTCCTCCTGTCCAAGTTGCTGCTGCCAGGCTCGTAATCTGTCATGTGCCCCTGTACCGCCTCCTCATGCTGCTGCCAGGTCCAGAGTGTGTCATGGGCCCCCGTACCGACTCCTCATGCTGCTGCCAGGCCCGTAATCTGTCATGGGCCCCTGTACCGCCTCCTCATGCTGCTGCCAGGTCCAGAGTGTGTCATGGGTCCCTGTACCGCCTCCCATTGCTGCTGCCAGGCCCGTAATCTGCCATGGGCCCCCGTACCAACTCCTCATGCTGCTGCCAGGCCCATAATCTGTCATGGGCCCCTGTACCGCCTCCTCATGCTGCTGCCAGGTCCAGAGTGTGTCATGGGTCCCTGTACCGCCTCCCATTGCTGCTGTCTCCATCGCCACACTGTGGCTCCACACTCTGGTTTTGGCTCCGTGACTGCCCAAATGAGTGAAGTGTGCGGTGATTCTAAGATCGACGGCACTCATCTGCATGTCATACTGACTGACAGTATTATTTCTCTTCCCCAGCAGACTCCAAGGGCATTTAAATTAAAGGTAGTGTTCTGCACTAATATAAAGGCTCTCTGAAGCCTAGAAACACCCTTTTATAAGTTAAATTCGCAGCGAATATATTCGACTCGAATCGAAATTTTTTCACGAATTCGCCGAATCAGTCGAATCGAATTTTTGAATAATTCGCTCATCTCTAGTGATAATGGTGTCATGCTGTGGGGGAGATATTCTTGGCACTAGCAAGGTGTACCTAATAAAGTGACTAGTGAGTGTATAATGACTTTAAATGGTAAAATAAATATTTCAATGTATATATGCTGATTGGATACAAAGATAATTTATCCTTACAGAATATCCTATTGTCAAAAAAGGTTTCGGAAAAGTACTACAGCTTGTTTATTCAGAATCATTCTTTTGGAAATGTGTGTGTTATAATGTATCCATACTCAAATAGTAGTGTAAAGTGTGCAAATTATTTGTATGTGTATAAGTATACTTTCAACCGCGATGTCTGAAATGACACCTCTGTGTAGAAGTAGTTTCCCATTTAATTGCGCTCTACACCCAAAGAGTTAAAGTGATATTAAACCTTTTTTTTTTAATTAAAAATAACAAACCTGCTCTGTGCAATGCTTTTGCACGTAGCAGCCTGGATCCTCCTCATATGGTGTCCCCCACTGGTGCTACAGGCCCCTCCCCTTCCTCAGCATTCCATGGGGAGGCAACCATGCGGGCTCGGTCCTTAGCTGCCCGCTCTGCATCCATTGACACAGAGCAGGTGGCTTGGCCACGCCCCCGTGTCACAGGATATGATTGACAGCCAATGGCTCCCACTGCCCAATGAGGGGGGAGGCAGTGGCTAGAGCCGCTGCTCTCATGCATTTTGCTGAATCAAATCAGGCTCAGGTAAGAAAAGGGGGTGAAGCTGCAGCACAGAAGGTTCTACATCTCATGCATAGAATGCATTAAGGTGAAAACCCTTAAGGCTTTAGAAAAAATAATTTATTGTATAAGGGTTAGTTACTGGAAAATTCATATCCCCCGATAACCAGAAGATAGACATTTCTAGACGCAGAGTGCCACCCCAGGGCCAAGTGAGCTAATGCTTGTATAAATGGGTTAGTAACCTGATCCGCCAGGTTTCTGGGGTGCATTGTTTTCATGCAATAAAACAGCAAGTCAGGTAGACAGGAGGGATGATGCACATCATCTAGACCATGGGTGTCAAACTGGCGGCCCTCCAGCTGTTGCCAAACTACAAGTCCCATGAGGCATTGCAAGGCTGGCAGTTGCAAATATGACTCCCAAAGACAGAGGCATGTTGGAACTTGTAGTTTTGCAACCGCTGGAGGGCCGCCAGTGTGAAACCCCTGAATTAAACCAGCCTTTCCCAACCAGGGTGCCTTGGCAAAATGTCTAAAAATTGCCCAAAACTTGTATACAAGCCAGTGGATGGAACAAGCCGGCATTTTAGTTACACAAAGCCACGGATTTTCATTGTGCACCATTACCACCTTATAGCTGCTTGTGTCCTGACAACCAATGACATCATCACTTGATAAAGAGGATGTCAGCTACCTGCACAGCATCCTAATTTGACCCTCCCCTGCCCCTCTCCATCAGCGCTGGGGTCACATTAGCTTGGTGATGGAGAAAAACTGAGGGAGAAGAGAAACAATGGAATACTAGTCAGTACCAGGGTGCAATCGTGTATTTGCTTTGGAAGAATAATTCACCTCTAATGTTGCGTGTCCTACATGTGTGGATGTTGCTGCGTTATATACAACTATTAGAATAGTTTTTCACATTTTGGAACAGGGTGCCTCAAGACTGTCCATCATTTTAAAGGGTGCCTCAAGACTGTCCATCATTTTAAAGGGTGCCTCAAGACTGTCCATAATTTTAAAGGGTGCCTCAAGACTGTCTACAATCGCCTAAGCTCTCACCTCAACAACAACCTCCTTGATCCCCTACAGTCCGGCTTCCGTTCCCTACACTCCACCGAAACTGCCTTACTCAAACTCTCCAAGGACCTTCTAACCGCCAAAGCTAATGGCCACTATTCAGTGCTCCTCGACCTCTCCGCGGCCTTCAACACAATTGTCCACCCCTTCCTCCTCAAAAACTACACTCACTCGGCCTCAGAGATTCCGCTCTCTCCTGGCTTTCATCCTACCTGTCACAACGCTCTTTCAGCGTTACCTATAACGCTACCACCTCCCCCTCACTCCCCCTCTCCGTTGGGGTCCCTCAAGGCTCCGTCCTCGGGTCCCTTCTCTTATCCATCTACACCTCCTCCCTTGGCCAACTCATACACTCTCACGGCTTCAACTACCACCTCTACGCCGATGACACGCAAATTTACCTCTCCACCCCTCGCCTCACCCCCTCAGTCTCCGCCCGAATCACAAACCTAATGAATGATATATCAGACTGGATGTCGCTCCACTTCCTTAAACTGAACCTCTCCAAAACCGAGCTCCTAGTCTTCCCCCCAGCCCGGACACCACCCCCCATTGACTTCTCCATCACATCCAACAACGCCACCATCAAACCCGCCCCACAGGCTAGAGTACTTGGTGTCATTCTGGACTCCAACCTATCCTTCCAGCCCCAAGTCCAATCACTAACTAACTCATGCAGACTCCACCTCCGCAACATGCAGACTCCACCTCCGCAACATCACCAAAATCTGCACGTTTCTAACCCCAGAAACCACTAAGCAGCTCATCCATTCCCTCATCATATCACGACTCGACTACTGCAACTCCCTCCTCACTGGCCTGCCTCGCCTCTGGCTATCCCCGCTTCAGTCCATCCTGAATACGGCTGCCAGACTCATCCACCTTACCAACCGCTCCATCTCCGCCACCCCCCTCTGCCAATCCCTCCACTGGCTTCCGATTGCCCAACGGATCAAATTCAAAATCCTAACACTGACGTACATAGCCGTCCACCATACTGCCCCGAACTACATCACTGACCTAATATCCAAGTACCGCCCAACACGCACTCTCCGGTCCTCACAAGACCTCCTTCTCTCTAGTTCCCTAGTCTCCTCCTCCCATGCCCGCCTCCAGGATTTCTCCAGGGTGTCACCCATCCTCTAGAACTCCCTACTCCAACCCATCAGATTATCACCTACTCTCCTCTCTAGGTGCACCCTGAAAACCCACCTCTTCAGGGAAGCCTACCCCACCCCTGCTAATTGCCGACCTCCTCCACTCTTCCTACCACTCCACCCCCCACAGCTATCTCCTCCTGTACCACTATCCCCTCCCTCCTAGATTGTAAGCTCCAAGGAGCAGGGCCCTCGAACCCCTCGTGTATCGCATTGTATTGGTATTGTTCTGTCACATGTTCTGTCCCCCATTGTAATGTACAGCGCTGAGCGAACTATTGGTGCTTTATAAATACTGTATAATAATAGTAATAATAAAAAGGGTGCTTCAGGACTGTCCATCATTTTAAAGGGTGCCTCAGGACTGTCTATAATTTTACAGGGTGCCTTGAATGAAAAAAGGTTGAGAAACACTAATGTAGACAACACACACCTCAACATCAGACAGGAGGACACATCATCATCAAAGAGAGCCTCCTCATCTGACACACTTCACTGAGGCCAGGACACACAGCTCCAACATAGCTAGATGCCATTTTGGGAAGACAACTCCACTCACCGGTTGATAGCCATTTGAAGGCTCTAATCCACTTAATTGCTTTTAAGGGTAAAAATAAAACTTTCCTGTGTTTTTTTGTTGTTGTTGTTTAGGCCATTTTCAATAATCCTTAATGTAACTTAGTATTTCTCTCACGATAACATAACCACTAGAGTTAGATTTTTTTTTTCTAACTTTAATAGTTTTATTCTTGTGGCAATATTGGCACACACGTTTATGTATTTCAATGCTTATTATTTCTGCAGGAGAAGAACAGTCGGAATCTGTAAAATGCAGGTTATTGTCTGAAAGGTAGTTTTCAATGGTTATGTGGTCTATGAGGGGAAATTAATTAATTACTTTAATCCAACATACAAGGGGTCTTCAAAAAGTTTCTACACTTTTATGCATATGACTAGAGATGAGCGAAGAATTGAAAAATTCGATTCGGCTGATTCGGCGAATTCCAGTATGAAATTCGATTCGATGCGAATTTCTCCGCTACGAAGATGACTTATAAAAAGGGTTTCTAGGCTTCAGAGAGCCTTTAAATTAGTGCAGAACACTGTACCTTTAATTTAAATGCCCTTGGAGATGAGGAAGGAGAAGGAAAAGGAGAAGGATGAGAAGAAGGAGAAGGATGAGAAGAAGGAGAAGGATGAGAAGAAGGAGAAGGATGAGAAGAAGGAGAAGGAGAAGGAGAAGGATGAGAAGAAGGAGAAGGAGAAGGATGAGAAGAAGGAGAAGGAGAAGGATGAGAAGAAGGAGAAGGAGAAGGATGAGAAGAAGGAGAAGGAGAAGGATGAGAAGAAGGAGAAGGAGAAGGATGAGAAGAAGGAGAAGGAGAAGGAGAAGGATGAGGAGAAGGAGAAGGATGAGAAGAAGGAGAAGGAGAAGGAGAAGGATGAGAAGAAGGAGAAGGATGAGAAGAAGAAGGATGAGAAGAAGGAGAAGGATGAGAAGAAGGAGAAGGAGAAGGATGAGAAGAAGGAGAAGGAGAAGGATGAGAAGAAGGAGAAGGAGAAGGATGAGAAGATGGAGAAGGAGAAGGATGAGAAGATGGAGAAGGAGAAGGATGAGAAGAAGGAGAAGGATGAGAAGAAGGAGAAGGAGAAGGATGAGAAGAAGGAGAAGGATGAGGAGAAGGAGAAGGATGAGAAGAAGGAGAAGGATGAGAAGAAGGAGAAGGATGAGAAGAAGGAGAAGGAGAAGGATGAGAAGAAGGAGAAGGAGAAGGATGAGAAGATGGAGAAGGAGAAGGATGAGAAGATGGAGAAGGAGAAGGATGAGAAGAAGGAGAAGGAGAAGGATGAGAAGAAGGAGAAGGATGAGAAGAAGGAGAAGGAGAAGGATGAGAAGAAGGAGAAGGATGAGAAGAAGGAGAAGGATGAGAAGAAGGAGAAGGATGAGAAGAAGGAGAAGGATGAGAAGAAGGAGAAGGAGAAGGGGAAGCAGAAGGAGAAGGATAAGAAAAAGGAAAAGGAGAAGGATGAGAAGATGGAGAAGGAGAAGGATGAGAAGAAGGAGAAGGAGAAGGATGAGAAGAAGGATGAGAAGAAGGAGAAGGAGGATGAGAAGAAGGAGAAGGATGAGAAGGAGAAGGAGAAGGATGAGAAGGATGAGAAGATGGAGAAGGAGAAGGGGAAGCAGAAGGAGAAGGATGAGAAGAAGGAAAAGGAGAAGGATGAGAAGATGGAGAAGGAGAAGGATGAGAAGAAGGAGAAGGAGAAGGATGAGAAGAAGGAGAAGGAGAAGGATGAGAAGAAGGAGAAGGAGAAGGATGAGAAGGAGAAGGAGAAGGATGAGAAGATGGAGAAGGAGAAGGATGAGAAGAAGGAGAAGGAGAAGGATGAGAAGAAGGAGAAGGATGAGAAGAAGGAGAAGGATGAGGAGAAGGAGAAGGATGAGAAGAAGGAGAAGGAGAAGGATGAGAAGGAGAAGGAGAAGGATGAGAAGAAGGAGAAGGATGAGGAGAAGGAGAAGGAGAAGGATGAGGAGAAGGAGAAGGATGAGAAGAAGGAGAAGGATGAGAAGAAGGAGAAGGATGAGAAGAAGGAGAAGGATGAGAAGAAGGAGAAGGAGAAGCAGAAGGAGAAGGATGAGAAGAAGGAAAAGGAGAAGGATGAGAAGATGGAGAAGAAGGATGAGAAGAAGGAGAAGGAGAAGGATGAGAAGAAGGAGAAGGAGAAGGATGAGAAGAAGGAGAAGGATGAGAAGAAGGAGAAGGATGAGAAGAAGGAGAAGGATGAGAAGAAGGATGAGAAGAAGGAGAAGGATGAGAAGAAGGAGAAGGAGAAGGATGAGAAGAAGGAGAAGGATGAGAAGAAGGATGAGAAGAAGGATGAGAAGAAGGACAGTTCTGTGACAGTTTCTGTCTATTTCTGACAGTTCTGGGACATTCACTCCATACAGCGGTTTCAACCGCTGTATGGAGGGAATGTCATAGAACTGTCAGAAATAGACTATTTATGACAGTTCTGGGACATTCCTTCCATACAGCGGTTGAAACATTGTATCTATTTGTTTCCATAAATGGATCCATTTATGGAAACAAATAGATACAATGTTTCAACCGCTGTATGGAAGGACAGTCCCAGAACTGTCATTAATAGTCTATTTCTGACAGTTCTATGACATTCCCTCCATACAGCGGTTGAAACAGCTGTATGGAGTGAATGTCCCAGAACTGTCAGAAATAGTCTATTTCTGACAGTTCTGGGACATTCCCTCCATACAGCGGTTTCCGGCAAAAAGTGTATGTGCAGAGTTCCTCTATTCTGCAGATACACTTAGAGGAGCTCTGCACATACACTTTTTGCCGGCTTGGAATTATTCTTATTTTCATCCTACTTCTTCTTCTTCTTCTTCTTCATCCTCATCCTCTTCTTCTGAGGATGAGGATGAAGAAGAAGAAGAAGAAGAAGAAGTAGGATGAAAATAAGATTAATTCCAAGCCGGCAAAAAGTGTATGTGCAGAGCTCCTCTAAGTGTATCTGCAGAGCTCCTCTAAGTGTATCTGCAGAATAGAGGAACTCTGCACATACACTTTTTGCCGGCTTGGAATTATTCTTATTTTCATCCTACTTCTTCTTCTTCTTCTTCTTCATCCTCATCCTCTTCTTCTTCTGAGGATGAGGATGAAGAAGAAGAAGAAGTAGGATAAATATAAGATTAATTCCAAGCCGGCAAAAAGTGTATGTGCAGAGCTCCTCTAAGTGTATCTGCAGAATAGAGGAACTCTGCACATACACTTTTTGCCGGCTTGGAATTATTCTTCTTTTCATCCTACTTCTTCTTCTTCCTCTTCATCCTCATAAGAAGAGGATGAGGATGAGGATGAAGAAGAAGAAGAAGAAGAAGAAGAAGAAGTAGGATGAAAAGAAGAATAATTCCAAGCCGGCAAAAAGTGTATGTGCAGAGTTCCTCTATTTCTGACAGTTCTCTCACAGCTTCTTCACATGTACAGCGGTTGAAACATCTGTATCCTAAATGGAAACTAATAGATACAATGTTTCAACCGCTAAACATGTGTTCCTTCTGTCAGAGAACTGTCAGAAATAGCGGAGCTCACTGCAGGGACACTTTTGCCGGCTGATCGGGAAATGTTCGATTCGCGCACCCGAAGTAGGCAAAATTTCGGATTCGCCGCGAATCGAATATTTCCTGAAATTCGACTCGAATTCCGGTTCGCCTGGTTCGATTCGCTCATCTCTACATATGACCACACACACTATATTGTTAGAAGTATTGGGCCAGCCCTCCAAATCATGTGATTCAGGTGTTCCAATCCCCTCCAAATCATGTGACTCAGGTGTTCCAATCCCCTCCATGGACACAGGTGTATACAATCAAGCCCCTAGGCATGCAGACGGCTTCTACAAACATTGGTGAAAGAATGGGTCGCTCTCAGGAGCTCAGTGACTCCAAGCGTGGTCCCGTGATAGGTGGCCACCTGTGCAATAAGTCCATCCGTGACATTTCCTGGCTACTAAATATTCCACCCTCAACTGTTAGTGGGATTATAACAAAGTGGAAGCAACTGGGAACAACAGCCACTCAGCCACCAAGTGGTAGGCCATGTCACATGACAGGGCGGGGTCAGCGCATGCTGAAGCGCACAGTGCGCAGAAGTCGCCAACTGTCTGCAGAGTCAATAGCTAAAGACCTCCAAACTTGGTGTGGCCTTCAGATGAGCCCAACAACAGTGCGTAGAGAGCTTCATGGAATGGGTTTCCATGGCCGAGCAGCTGCATCCAAGCCTACCATCACCAAGTGCAATGCAAAGCGTCGGATGCCGTGGTGTCAAGCACGCTGCCACTAGACTCTAGAGCAGTGGGGGCGTGTTCTCTGGAATGACCAATCACGGTTCTCTGTCTGGCAATCCAATGGACGTGTCTGGGTTTGTCAGTTGCCAGAACTGTACTTGCCTGACTGCATTGTGCCAAGTATAAAGTTTGGTGGAGGGGGGATTGTGGTGTGGGGGTGTGTTAGAAGCTTTCCTTAACCTAAATATCTAATATCTTCTTATTAACAGTACTAACATAAGTATGAATGAGTTGGATCTTAATAGAATAATTGAGTTATTATATTTATATTTGTTCTAGATTGGGAAAAGTAAGGAATTAGACTTCATAGTCTGTGAATATACATATCTTGGGTTTTTCCTTTACATTCAAGCCACATATGAGAGTAATTAGCTATACCTTCCCCCATCCTCCCCCATCTATGTAAGAGATGATATGTTTCACTAACTAGTGAATTGTTCGGTTTACAAGGTTTATACTGTAATATTTCTTGATTACGATATTTATATACGAGATAACTCTTAGTAAGATTACTTTTAGGAGAATATATATATATATGTGTTATACATCTAATGTATTCTGATTGATGGAATGTCTAGGCCTTCTTAGGTTACGCTCAGACTTTAGGAGAAGTAGACTGGAAGTTTGTAATATATACACATCTGTTTCCAATTATCTTAGTGGGACTACAAGAGAATACCAACCCACTTTTAGGAGATTGGGGGCTGGATTGCTCATTTAAGAGTAGAAACAAAGACTTTTTATGCTCACATTGCTGGAAGCCTTGAGAGACACACACACATACACACATATACATATATACAATCTTATTATCAAGAACTTAACTATACTTTTTGGACATTATTTAAACATTCTGTATGCCAATATTTTATTTCTAATTTTATGCAACGTTATTATTAAATCATCTTTTTTGAGTTTTATACAAGCAGTGGAAGGACTTTCTATCTAAACATTTCTCATCAATACAAGTTAATAAAATATCGAGACAATACGATATTTTACAGGGTGTTTTTCAGGGGTTGGGCTTGGCCCCCTAGTTCTAGTGAAGGGAACTCTTAAGGCGACATTTTGGACAATTTCATTCTCCCAACTTTGTGGGAAGAGTTTGGGGATGGCCCCTTCCTGTTCCAACATGACTGCGCACCAGTGCACAAAGCAAGGTCCATAAAGACAGAGGAGCCAGTTTGGGGTGGAGGAACTTGACTGGCCTGCACAGAGTCCTGACCTCAACCCCATAGAACACCTTTGGGATGAATTAGAGCGGAGACTGTGAGCCAGGCCTCCTCCCCCGACATCAGTGCCTGACCTGACAAATGTGCTTCTGGAAGAATGGTCCAACCTTCCCATAGACACCCTCCTAAACCTTGTGGACGGCCTTCCCAGAAGAGTTGAAGCTGTTATAGCTGCAAAGGGCGGGGCCAACCCAATATTGAACCCTACGGACTAAGACTGGGGGGCCATTAAAGGTCATGTGCGTGGAAAGGCCGGCCGACCGATACTTTTGGCGATATAGTATATATATACATTTAAAAAAAGGCCGGAAACGTTTTGAAGAACCCTCGTATACACCAATGCTGTAGCAAAATATCTTAATTCATTGTGAAGATCATTTAGTGTCTGTGTCCACCTCTTATTTTGACTGTTCGTGGTTTTGTACAGTGACTTATAGTAAGTAAATATTAATCTTAGTAGTCTGTAGTCAATTTGTATAAACTATTTTTATTTTGTTCATCTATCAATTTAAACGATCGACGCAGCTGACTAAATGATTCAGACATTCCGTGACAGAACACATTTCATTTATAACAGCTGTGTTTCCTATAGTGATACTGTGATTGGCCCATAGCCATCACATACTATTTTAGTCAATCACAGCACCCTGTACCATGTGATAGCTGTGGGCCAATCACAGCATCACTAGAGTAAGCACAGCTGTTATGAATAAAATTCATTAATGACCGTTCAAACTACTGCTGTTACACTGATAATCACTGTAATAGAAATCATAGTGTAAAAATAAAAAAAAAGGAGTCCCTAACCACCCCCAGAGTAGTACAGTGTCGCTATGGTGACAATGAACTATTCTAATGAAAGTATGGACAAAAAGAATGTTTAGAAAAATGTTTCAAAATGTTATATAATTTTTTTCCCATATCCCTGAGTGCTTGTGAGGTATGTAAAAAAAAAAATAATAATATCTTCACCTTCCAAAAAATGGTGACAAAAAGTTACAATTTCAAAAAACTTGCCATACCTCTTACTAAATACTTTGGACTGTCTACTTTCCAAAAGGGGTCATTTGGAGGGGTATTTTTTTTTTTTTTTTTTACTGTCCTGACATTTTAAGGCCCCAAGAAAAGAGAACGGCCAACAGGACTGAGCAAATTTCAGATATTTTGTAGACTCTATAACTTTAACAAGATTAAACAAAATACACCGATTTGGGTTATTTTTACCAGAAAATGTAGCAAAATACATTTTGGCATAAATGTATGAAGATATATTTTTGGTTTGCAAAATTTGGTAACAGAAACTAAGAAAAACTTTTTTTTTTTTTAATTAGAATTTCATTTAGATTATTAAAAAAAAAAAAAAAAAAAAAAAAAAAAACTAGTGGTGACTAAATACCACCAAACAAAAGCTCTATTTGTGTTACAAACAATTCTCTAAATGTAATTTGGGTACAGTGTTACATGACCAAGCAATTGCAAGTTAAAGATGTGCAGTGCTGAATAGCAACAACAACAAAATAAAAGGGGGTAAAACCTTCCAGAGGTCAAGGGGTGAAAGTAAAAAACAGTTACATGAAAATTGTGCCTGGTACAGTAAAAAAAAAAAAAAAAAGGCCACAACATATTTATAAAGCTTCAATAATTTATTTAAATATTAGAACAACATAATTTTTATACAGTTCTTTCTTCTACGACCATCCAGAGATATTTACTATTCGCTCTCCTTCTGCAAAACAAAATAAAATAAATGTAAGGTAAGAAGTAATTTAAGAAGAACATTAAGCGGCAGAACATTACAACGCGCGGTTATACCTTTCCTCCAACGTCACGGCTTTTAGCTCTGAGCTTGTTGACCTGGGACTCAGCAATGTCGGCTCTCTCTTCGGCCTCTTCAAGCTCATGTTGGACCTTCCTGAAGCGGCCCAGGTGGGCATTGGCTTGTTCCTCCTGAAGAACACAGGTAATCAATTGTCAGATTGCAAGTCGCAATGAAAGTCTGGCCTACAGTGTAACCTTGCTTATGTTGCGCCCATCTACATAGGTGCCAGGATAGTGGAGTTTAGTTCTGGGCTCACTGTAATCAGAGCAGCTTCATGTGATGATGTAGGTCTGTTTGCAGGTTTGACTCCTCCTCCTGTACTCTAGAACTCTGAGTGGTTCTGGAACATAGGTGTTGAGCAAGACAAATGGACAGCATGAATATTTATACTGTCTCAGCCAAACCCTGTGGGAGACTGCACAGATGGTTGCTGGGAAGGTGTATAAATAGTATGAGACCTAGAACATAGGTGTCTTGTCCCTGAGGAGATCACAGCCTAGGAGGGCCATTTTCCCCCTGGGTAAGCCTGCCATGTGTCTGC
Organism: Staurois parvus; assembly: GCF_062004578.1. NCBI lineage: Eukaryota > Metazoa > Chordata > Amphibia > Anura > Ranidae > Staurois > Staurois parvus. The sequence goes on from NW_028319131.1 coordinate 1,057,752, forward strand.
TGTTCGTTGAGGTCCCAGTTACATATAGTTACATAGTTAGTCTGGCTGAAAAGACAAAAGTCAAACTAGTTCAACCAAAAAAGAAAAAAAAAATTTTAATCCTACACCCACAGTTGATCGAGAGGAAGGAAAAAAAAACCCAGCAAAGCACGATCCAATTTGCTCCTACAGGGGACAAAAAATCCTTCCCGATCCCCCGAGAGGCAATCGGATATTCCCTGGATCAACTTTACTTATAAATGTTATATCCAGTTAATTTGTGTGCATCTAGGAAAGATTCCAGGTCAGTTGGGCAGGCTGGAGGGCCAGTTTTTGCTGGAAGTAGTTGAGGCTGACTGCGGGGGCCTGCCAACTGAGGATCTAGTCTGGTATCTCTGGGAAAAAGTGTCTGGAAGATATTGGAAGGGGCAGCCAATCATCTAAGGCAGGGATATCAAACTGGTGGCCCTCCAGCTTTTGTGAAACTGCAAGTACCATCATGTTTTTGGGTGTCATGCTTGCAATGCCTCATGGGACTTTTAGTTTGGCAACAGCTGGAGGGCAGCCAGTTTGACACCCGTGATCTAAGGACATTAGTGGGCACAGACGTGGGGGGAGAGATCCTAGAGAATGTGCTGATGAAGCCCCTCAGGTGCTAGAGTCACCTGTGTCCAAAGAGGACATTGTGTTTGGTGTCCTGAAGAGCAAGGTCTATTTAATTCCTAGTGAAAGGAGCTTCTACTACAAGGTTCTGGCCACCATTTACTTGTGCAAGGACTCATAATTCTGAAGAAGAAAGTGTCCATCTGTTTGTACATGGTTTCGGAGTGTCCCATACAGTCCCTATCCCTATCTAAACTACCCAAAAGGGAATATTCATTGAGCCAAAAGGAGCGATTGTGAGTTTGGCTGAGGGGCGACTTCAGGAAAAAGACCCAAGGAACCTTTCACACTGCAGGCACCGCCACACGTATAACCATTGTATTCTATGAAGAAAAGGCTTCTGAATATACAGTTTGTACTTACAGATTCCTCAGCCTGTCTCTTGTAGGCCTTGACCTTCAGCTGCAGTTTGTCTACTAGATCTTGAAGCCTCAGGATGTTTTTCCTGTCTTCCTCAGTCTACAAAAAGAAAATAAATACGGAGCATTCAGAATACACATGCCATGTGTGTAACAAAAATGGTTGAACCCAAGAACTGCCTGAAAACAAGAGTCCCTTCGGGCTTTTCCATAGTAAGTGTAGCAAGTCACTGTACCTGGTAGCTCAGTTCCTTCACCCTCCTTTCATATTTGCGGACTCCTTTAATGGACTCAGATCCACGTTTCTGTTCATTGTCCAGCTCATTCTCCAGTTCACGCACCTGTGGGGAACATTTTCAGAAAAAATAATGTTGGAATTTTTATATTTTCCCCGTCTTTTTTTTTTTTATTCTTTATTTAAGGTATCCAGGATTTACAAAATAACAGATGAATGAGGGCATGCAGGAACTGTGCTTGTTGTGCAGGTCATCATTCTAGTCTAGTGTACAGCAACTAAATGTACCAATCATAGTGTACATAAAGGCCTAGACAAGAATGTCTAAGCATCGCATAGACTAAGACTTTCTGTAGCTCAAATATATAGTCAGACCAACAATATTCTCGGGCATATGGAATGTGAACACTGGGGATACGATAAATGTGGGGGAAAAGATATATAATAATAGGTGTGGGTGGGGCAAGTGCAGGTAATGTACTGGGCTAAGGTGAGGAAGGGTGGATGGTTGAAGAAGAATGGGTGGAGGTGGGGGTGGGGAAGGGAGAATGGATGGGGAGGTGGGGGTGGGGAAGGGAGGATGGATGGGGGAGGTGGAAAGGGGAAGGGAGGATGGGTGGTGGGGGGTGGAGAGGGGAAGGGAGGATGGGTGGTGGGGGGTGGAGAGGGGAAGGGAGGATGGGTGGTGGGGGGTGGAGAGGGGAAGGGAGAATGGGTGGTGGGGGGTGGAGAGGGGAAGGAATGATGGGTGGGGGGGGACATCAGAGACATGTAGTAGGAAGAAAGCAGGCTCTTCCAGGAGATTATAATCAGTAATGTTTTGCGAGATTCTATGGACTTCTTTCCAAAAAAGCTCTAATTTTGGGCAGGACCAGAAAATATGCAGTAAAGTCCCCCTCTCCTCCTGGCATGCCCCACAATCTTTACAGTGTTTGCAGATAATATACTTACTCTGCCTTCCAGTTTCTGGAGCTGCTTCTTGCCACCCTTCATTGCCAGCTGTTCAGCTTCATCCAGGCGGTGCTGCAGGTCCTTCACAGTCTGTTCAAGGTTCTTCTTCATTCTCTCCAGGTGGGCACTGGTGTCCTGTTCCTTCTTCAGCTCTTCTGCCATCAGAGCAGCCTTTAGTAGTGTAGAAGAACAATCAGTGGGAATGTTGGCTTAGATGTAATGTAGGCTATGAGTTTGTAGAAGAACGGATACGTACATCAGTGATGGCCTTTTTGGCTTTGTCTTCAGCATTTCTGGCTTCCTGAACAGCTTCCTCCACTTCATTCTGCAACTGTGAAATGTCGCTTTCTAATTTCTTCTTGCTGCCGATAAGGCTGGTGTTCTAGAAAATGAAAATATATTTGGAGCGTTAGTTAACATTTAATGAAATAAAGTCATATTTATTGCTAAATCTAACGGGATTCAATAGTAGATCCCACCTGTGAGTGCAAGAGCTGCAGACGTTCGCTGGCATCCATAAGTTCCTGTTCTGCCATCTTGCGAGATCTCTCTGTCTGTTCCAGAGCGGACCTGGACTCTTCAATCTCAGCTTGTTGCAGGTTGTTTCTGCGTTCGATCACAGCCACCTGTTCTTTGAGGTCTTCCTGTCCTCTCACAGCATCATCTAAGTGAAGTTGGGAATCCTAGAAGACAACCAATGTGCAGTTATCAACTACTTTCAAAAGAATATCAGAGCTTTGTATTTTTTATTGGTGTAGCACCGTCCTAGATAGGTGCTAGGATTAGTTACATTTAGAGCTGGCTCATGGTGTTCAGTGGAGCCGTATTTTTATTTGCCAAGTAAATTTAGTTGTGCCCACTGTAATCAATGCAGCTACATGTGATTAGTTAGGTCTGCTCAGTGTTTCAGCTGCTGCTGATTTGCCCGCTACCTCTGCTTATGAGAAAGCAGTAGAAACCTCTGTAACATAGGTGTGGAGCAATGCATATAGCAGGATCAATATTTATACGGCCCTGGCCAATCTCAGGGAGGGTGGCCATGAAGGCTGCTAGGAGCCTGTATACATTCTCTGGGACACAGAGCTTCTGGTTCTTTGCCTGCAGAGGGGAACTCCTGTCTGAAGGGTTTGCTGTCTGGATGTTGAAGCTTTAGAGAGCTTACTGAGGGGCTGTAATCTAAAGATCTATTCTGGTGTCACAGAAGAAAGGTGTCATATGAATGTTGGATGGAGGCAACCAACTTTCCCTGGACATTTGTGCGTAGACTCCTGTGAGAGGTCTTGGAGACTTTTGGGCTGCTGTCAATCCCCTTGAGTCAGCTGTGTGTTTGACCAAAAGGGGCATCAGCTGGTGTCCTGAAGAGCCTAGTCTATCCAGTTCTTTTTGAAGGGAATCTACCTTGGTTGCTCTAAAGAAAGAAGTCTGTTTATAACTGCTTCTAATACAAAGCCAAATCCACAGTTTGCTATTGCAATGACTTCTGCTTCAGATTTTCAGAAAGGAGTTTACTGTCCTTAAGCTGTACATGGTTCTCTTTTTTTGGAGTACCCCACTCAGTTCCTCAACCCTATCCCAGTTACTCAAAAAAAAAAAAGAAAGAAAAGAAAAAAGAGGAAAAGAACACCCCTAGATATTTGCTTGGAGCCAAACAATGACTGTAATCGTTTGGCTGCAGGGCAGAATTCCGGAAAAGACCCAAGGGACCCATCAAACTGCTTGCCCCTATGAAGGGTACTGTTACAATTATATTTGTGCTTTTTAGAGGTACCTTCAGCTGTCCCTGCACATTTCTGAGCTGTTTCTGTGCCTCTGCAGCCTGGCGGTTGGCATGGCTCAGTTGGATCTCAAGTTCATTCAGATCTCCTTCCATCTTCTTCTTCAGTCTCAGAGCATCATTTCTGCTCCTGATTTCAGAGTCCAGGGTGCTCTGCATGGTGTCGATGGCTCTCTGGCTGTTTCTCTTCAGCTGTTCAATCTCCTCATCCTTCTCTGCGATCTTCCTGTCTACCTCAGACTTGATCTGGTTCAGCTCAAGCTGGACACGGAGGATCTTGGCTTCTTCATGTTCCAATGATCCCTTGAAAAAAAAGAACACAATATTTAAAATTGGGTTGTTAGACCGGAACTCAGAAAGGTCATTCCAAAATAAAGCCAATAAACGTTGTCAGTGTATTTTTCTAGTAATAGTTGTTACCTCAGCTTCCTCCAGAGCAGCTTGAAGGTCACTCTTTTCCTGTTCAACCTGCTTCTTGGTCTTCTCAAGTTCATTAATGGACTTTCCAGTATCACCAATCTGTTCAGTCAGATCAGAGATCTCCTCTGATAAAGAGATGGCAAAGCAAATGTTACATTTTTATTCAGGGCACATGCCAGTTTCATCAGATAAAAATGATAGAAATAAGTAAGAAAATGTAAAATTTGTAAGAAATCACATACGTTGCAAGTTCTTGTTCTCGCGTTTCAGGGTTTCAACGTGTTCTAGAGCCTCCTCATAAGCATTCTTCATCTTAAAGATCTCAGTGCTCAAGCTGCGAGCCTCTTTCTGAGCAGCCTCCAGTTCAGCCTGTCCCTCCTCAAACTTCTGCTTCCATTCTGCCAGGACCTGAAATTATGGACATGTATGGAATATGTATCCAAATAATTGGAAATTATTAAAGTTTTATTATGCCTGTATGTTTACCTTATCAAAGTTCCTCTGTTTCTTGTCAAGTGAAGCTGCTGCGCTATTTGCTCTCTCCACATCGACCATGAGGTCTTCAACCTCAGACTGCAACCTCTGCTTGGTCTTTTCCAGAGAAGCACACTTGGAGTTCACAGCCTCAACTTGTTCCTCAGCATCCTGCAAACGCTGAGCCAGCTTTTTCCTGTAAAGCAAATACAAGGACATTATTATGTAGCAGTTCAATAAGTCTGTGGAACACAAATCTCCTGAGTTTCAACTTACTTGGCATCCTCCAGCTCCTCTGTGCGCTGAATGGCATCAGTTTCATATTTTGTCCTCCATTGGGCAACTTCACCATTAGCCTTGGACAGAGAACGCTGGAACTCAGCCTTGGCCTCCTGTTCCTCTTCATATTGCTCGCGGAGCAAATCATTGTCATGGCGAGAAGACTGCAGGGCATGGGCAAGGGCATTCTTGGCCTGAAATATGCAGATAAGGATTGTTTGAACTACATGTAATGGCATTGAAGGAAAGGTACTGTTGGGAAAGCACTGGCCAAAGTAAAGTTGAAGGCTTAAGGTGCATACAGATGCGCAGGCCTGTGGGTGCTCATTTGGCTGAGCATATATGTGCATACCTACCACTAACACTGGCGCCAACTGGACTATTTAACTGCAGCAGTTGTACTAGTTCAGCGCTGTCTGATCTATAGCTCTCCTTGTGTTCCTGTGTTTGACTTCTGTGATTGACCCAAACTGCCCTGACCTTGGCTTGTCTCTGGATTCTGCTTTGCCTCCCGCTCATCTGCCTCCTCCAGCATTACTTACCACTGCTTGTACCTTGGCCATTCTCCTGCCTGCACCTGACCATCTGTTGCTCACCTGATTTGTCTAACCATGCATTCAGTTATATGTCTGATCAGCTCTTCATTCTACTTAACAAGTCCCCCTGGTCCTTCACCTGCCACGTGCTGCCAGCCTCTTTTGCCCCTGTGTCCAGTCATTGCCAGCCAAGCAAGTTTCCACCTCCTACTACTGCTGTCATCTGCTGTTTTGTCCATCTGACCCATCTCTGGTGAAGCACCCGCTACTTACTTACATGGTCGGCTGATCACTTTACAGGCACTCATACCTCACTGCGCTCTTGCAGCCACTGTCTCATCACCAGTGGCCCTTGAGCCAAGGCTGTAAGAGAGGCCTCTCCTCTATGTCAGGCTCTGCTATAAAGGTATGTGACAGGTACTATTTCAATAATCTTTGTTTAGCTTAACATCACAATGTTACCTTTGACTCCTCTTCAAGTTGTCTCTTGAGCTCCTCAACCTGCTGAGTGAAGCCCTGTTTGCCTCTGGAAAGCTGAGAGACTAAAGACTCTTTCTCTTCAAGCTGGCGAGACAGCTCACCTAGAATCATATGAAAGAAATACCATATAGCATGAAAACCACTGCATTTAATAGACACATTACAGCACATGTAGTCAAGTATTTCTTCAGTCTTCTGAATACTCTCGCCCTACCATTGGTTTTATATGTTATTTGAATGGCTTCTATTTGCTATATCTAAAAGTATATACTTCCTTATATTGTTACATTTATAACTTATTACATGATTACAGTATTTAACCTACCAGACTCAGTCTGCAGACGAGCCTTCTGGGTACTGAGGTCATTAAGCAAGCGTATATGTTCATCATCCTTTGACTTAACTTCGCTCAGTTGGTCCTCAAGCACACGGTTAACTTTCTCAAGGTTGGCCTGCAAAGAGCATTTGATTTAATTTCAGATTAGGGATTACAGAAGAATAATGAAACATGTATCTTCAAGAAATTACTTACCTTAGCTTTAGAGACGCTCTCCAGGTTGCTGGCAAGGTCATCAATTTCCATCTTCAGCTCACTCTTCTCTTTCTCCAGCTTCTGCTTAACGCGCTGCAGGTTGTCAATCTGTTCTCCAAGCTCAGCAACACTATCAGCATGCTTCTTGCGCAGAGCAGAAGCGGTGGCTTCATGTTGAAGAGTAGCTTCTTCCAGGTCACGTCTCAGTTTCTGGAACTCAGCTTCACGCTTCTTGTTCAGCTCAATCTGGGAAGATGTTGCACCGCCAGCTTCCTCAAGTCTTTCACTGATTTCTTCAAGTTCTCTGGAGAGATCAGCTCTCTGTTTCTCAACCTTGGCACGTGCTGCCCTCTCAGCTTCAATTTCCTCTTCAAGTTCTTCAATGCGAGCCTATATAGAGCAGGTGATAATTATAGGGATTTTAATTATTAATAGTTAAATATTGAGAAATAAATCTGTAGGATAATAGGATCCTGTAATCTGTTGCGTTACCTGCAGTTCCTTTATCTTCTTCTGCAGTTGAGATCCAAGTGATTGTTCATCCTCAATCTTGCCCTGGAGTTGACTGATTTCAAACTCCTTCCTGTGAATCAAGATCAATACAAGTTACAATTGTTGCCTTAAATTTTCAGTTTTTTCTTGAAAAAAGTAGAGAGCAGTCCTTACTTTTTCAGTTTTTCATCAGTTTGCTGCTTATCATTTTCAAGATCCATGACGCTTTCTTGGGATAGTTTCAGGTCACCTTCCAGCTTTCTCTTGGACCTCTCCAGGTCGAGACGGAGCTTCTTCTCTTGTTCCAGAGAACCTTCCAGCTACATGTACATGCATATATTTTAATAATTTGGTACTTTTTAAATAAAACAAGATTTCTAATCTGCTGTGTAAAATACTCACATCATCTACTTGCTGTTCCAGCTTGGTCTTTGCTTTGGTCAAGGAGCTGACTTTGTCTTCCTCAGCTTGAAGGTCATCAAGAGTTTGCTGATGAGCCTCCTGGAGAGCTTTCTTTTCCTTGGCGAGTTTGGAGACATTTTCATCAAGAGATGCCAATTCTTCAGTAAGATTTTTAACCTGTAATTACGGGAACAAAGATTAACATACAAAATTCTACTGTATTAGGAAGTGTATTTGTATTAGGGAATGGACCTTGAGTCCCCTGTTGCTTATACCTTATTTTCTGTTGCATGTTTTTCTTTTTCTACTTTTGCCAGAGTGAGTTCCAGGTCATCGATGTCTTTCTTCAGCTCTGAGCATTCATCTTCAAGTTTCCTTTTCTTGGCTGTCAGTTCAGCATTGCTTTCTTCTTCATCTTCAAGTCTTTCATTCAGCTCCTTGAGTTTTGATTCCAGTTGGATCTTGTTCTTGATGAGACCTTCACATCTCTCCTCAGCATCAGCCAGAGTCTCAGATTCCTGTTGAAAATAATTTTCTTTTAGGCAACTGAGAATGTTTAGATGGATACCAACTAGACAGCAGGATACATTTTTTTTCTAGGTGTGTTGCTATGTAATTCTACCTACCGACTGGACTTGGAGCACCAAGTCGTTCTTTTCCTGTAGCATGGAAACCAGTTTCTGCTCTAGTTCCTTCTTCCTGGCTTCTGCCTTGATCAGAGCCTCCTTGGTCTTTTCAAACTCCTCCTTCATGTTGGCCATCTCCTTCTCAGTCTCAGCACTCTTCAGGAGAGGCTTAATCTTGAAGTACAGCTTCATCCATGGCCAGTGTTTGACATTCATGAATGATCTGACATTGTACTGGATGACAAAGATGGCTTCCCTGTTTAGGAAATAGTGAATTCTCAGTTTTCTTGCCAGTAATGATGGTGGATCTGTACTGCATTAAATTAAGTACATGATAAATGTTACCTTCTTTCCATCATCTTCTTGAACTCAACTCTCATCAAGAAACCTCTGCAAAGAGCCTGAGTACGTGTGATAAGTTGTGCCAACTTTTCATCTCTCATCTCTTCCAGGGTACCCAGGAGACCGGCTTTGAAGAACACCTTCAGGTAAAAAATAGTCATTTCAAATTAAAATATTAGAGACTGTTGGAGATTTACTGCTGTTCTCTGGGAGTTGCTTCCATACCTTGGTGTGGCCAAATTTGTACTGAGTGTGGTCAACATCAATAGAGCCCAAGAGTTTCTCAGCTGCCTTCTTGCTGTCAATAAACTGACCATCAGGGATTGCGCTGGCATTCAGGACCTTGTATCTTTAGTAAGAAAAGAACAGTTTGGAATAGGTCATTCTCCAAGTGTATAATAAACCATGGTTACTTGAAATACTAATCTGTTCCATTTAACTCACACATTTTTTTTTAACCACTTGATCTCCGGAAGGTTTTACCCTCTTCGTGACAGGGGCATTTTTTTTTGGCTATTTAGCACTATGCTACTTTAAATGGTAATTGAGCATTCATGCAACGCTATACTCAAAAGACATTTTTTTTCACACAAATAGAACTTTCTTTTTGGTGGAATTTGATCACCACTGCATTATTTTTTTTATTATATATGCAAAAAAAAGACACATTTTAATAAAAATACATTTTTTTCTTACTTTCTGCTATAAAACATCCAATTTTTAAAAATTATTTCATAAATTTAGGCCAAAATGTATTCTGCTGCATGTCTTCGGTTAAAAAAAAATCCCAATAGGTGTATATTGATTGGTTTGTGTGAAAGTTATAACATCTACAAACTATGATATGTACTGTATACTGTATCAGTGACTTATAGTGGGACTGTGATAGAGTGGTGGGCAATCTGACACTAACTGACACTGGTTGGGGACTGACATCAGTCCCAAAGTGGATAATGAGAGAAGTAGGTTTACATTGAAAATTTACCGTTGCTTAAAGTCAGCATAAATGATTCTGCTGGGGAATCCCTTTCTGCAGATTCTGATACCCTCCAGTACACCGTTACACCTCAGCTGGTGGATGATCAGGTGGTTATCCATGATACCTGGGAATCAATACAATTAGAAATCTTAACATGTCAGAAGTTACCATAACAACTATAGAGCCTTCCTAATGTTTGGTGTTTGAAGGATGGAAAGAATTCTAGAATTGTACCTGGAGTTTTGGTCTCATTGGGGATCAGACAACGCACAAAGTGAGGGTGAGTGCTTCTCAAGTTGGTCATCAGCTTGTTCAAGTTTTCCTATAACACACACAATATAGATTAGGATTTATTTCATGGTAGACAGCGGACTGTCCATAGACACTATATACTGCCAAAAGTATTGGGCCGCCGGCCTTTCCACGCACATGACAAACAACCCCCCACCATAATCCCCACTCCACCAAACTTTACACTTGGTACAATGCAGTGAGGGAAGTGCCATTCTCCTGGCAACTGACAAACCAAGACACGTCCATCGGATTGCCAGACAGAGAAGCGTGATTGGTCACTCCAGAAAACACGTCTCCACTGCTCTAGAATCCAGTGGCGGCGTGCTTTACACCACGGCATTAGACGCTTTGCATTGCACTTGGTGATGGAAGGCTTGGATGCAGCTGCTCGGCCATGGAAACCCATTCCATGAAGCTCTCTACGCACTGTTGTTGGGCTCATCTGAAGGCCACACCAAGTTTGGAGGTCTTTAGCTATTGACTCTGCAGACAGTTGGCGACTTCTGCACACTATGCGCTGACCCCGCCCTGTCATGTGACGTGGCCTACCACTTGGTGGCTGAGTGGCTGTTGTTCCCAGTTGCTTCCACTTTGTTATAATCCCACTAACAGTTGAGCGTGGAATATTTAGTAGCCAGGAAATGTCACGGATGGACTTATTGCCCAGGTGACCACCTATCATGGGACCACGCTTGGAGTCACTGAGCTCCTGAGAGCGACCCATTCTTTCACCAATGTTTGTAGAAGCCGTCTGCATGCCTAGAGGCTTGATTGTATACACCTGTGTCCATGGAAGGAATTGGAACACCTGAATCACATGATATGGAGGGCGCGGCCAATACTTTTGGCAATATGTCAAGCTGCTAAAACCTTTCCTTTCTATTAACAATAGTCCTATCTTCTAGCTATGGAGGAGATTATATAAGAGTTCATGCAGATGAAAAGTCATACTAACTCTGAACAGACAAGACACAGTCTGGAAAGAGGATCCCTTCTTCTTCTTTCCACCTTTGCCAGCAGAATCTAAATAAACATAATGGAAGAGTCATCACAGATCTTAATATACATGTAAAAGTTGGAAAAATAAAAAGCTTAGAATATAAAAAGGAACAAACAAGCTCCTCACCATCAGCGGCATTGTAGGAGGAGTACAGGAAGGACAGCAGTTTCATTGCAGATTTCTGGTACAGCTGGATAACAGACTCATTCAGTGGGTCCTTATTCTTGTCCAGCCAGCCGCTGATGTTGTAATCCACAGTACCAGCATAGTGCACAAGAGAGAAGTGAGCCTCAGCCTTTCCTTTGCCAGGTTTGGGCTTTTCAAAGTTCTTGCACTTGCCAAGATGCTGCTCATACAGCTTGTTCTTGAAGGATGTGTCAGTGGCCTTGGGGAACATGCACTCCTCTTCCAGGATGGAGAAGATGCCCAAAGGCTGATAACAAATGTAAAGTGTTACCTTAATTCTGCAATAACATTCATTCTACACATTTTATTATTTTTTTGTTAATGTGAGAATGTAATTAATAATACGAGTGGCCAATAAAACAAGATAACAACAACAATGTACATTTTGTTAGCACAGCTTGGTGATGAGCTAGCAGCTCTGGGTCCAGGGGAGAATGGGAAGAAGCACTTGAATGGATGGTGGCCAGTCCAGTAGTGAAGAGGTAGAGGAAAATAGGGGAGACCTCAGTCAATGGATTACAAAACATATTACGGGTTAAGTGGGGGGGGGGTAATATATCATTAGGAGGGTCACTGGTTAACAATCTAGTTTGGTACCACTGGGTGTATTGGAAACATTGTACTATAGATTGTTGAATACTTAAAGTGGTAGTAAACTGCAGTTAAAATACACAATTGCCCTGCAGGGTAATGTTATAATGTGCTTGTATGCATTACATAGTAGCATATTATGAAGGACTTACCTAAAAATGAAGCCCCCCCAGCGGTGCAATGTCACCGCTGCAGAGGCTTCCACCTTCACTTGGTCTTCTTTCTGGGCTCATGGGCTCTGGCCGTCTGACTGGCCAAGCCACGATGGTGTCACTCTCACATCCCGGGGCGCAGCACAGTGCTCTGAAGAAATGGCCGGGTATGCCATTCCTTCTCTAAAACAGCGAATATCTCCTAAATGGTGCACGTCTAGGAGATATTCATTTTACGTATAGTAAAAGCTTTATTATAAGCTTGCCTGTAGGTAAAAGTTTAAAAAGAGAGTTCACTACCATTTCAACGGCAAGGTTTGAATAAAGGATTCCCTCGAGGAAATGTTGGGCCCACGAATCCTTACTTAAGAAGGCCTCCACCCATGTGGAAAACAAGATAATTAAGCTATGAACAGAGAAGTGATGGGGGGTTCCAGGCAAATCCACTGATGAAGAATAGGTTTCCATTCCTCAAGGGACATAAGAAGTGGTTTGAAGCCTCTCGTTATTTGGATACCTGGGCAATGAATTAGACCATAAAGGGTTAAGGGTAAGTAGTGTACCAAGTGCTTGGTGGCAAAGAAGACTACTGAGTGCCAAAAACATCTGATCTTGGAACACATCCAGAACGCATGGTACATATCTGTATCTAAACGGCCACAATTAGGGCAGCAAGAGGAAGAGTTCAGGCCCATAAGATAGGAGCGATGTGGAGATATATAAACATTGTGTAAAAGCCAAAGCATCATTTTGCGATACATTGTGGCTTTGATCGTGCCGCAAGATAGACGTAAAGATTTAAGAGAAGGTGGGGGACATTCCCGGTCCATTTATTAAGGCTTGATGATGGAGAAGTGTATTCCAGCGGCTGACGGAAATAGTTACATAGAGTAGAAATAGCTTTCTTACTCTGGTTAGGATATCCTAAACGAATATCCAATGAGTTTCCCCAATAATTCTACATTTTTAGTTTCATAACATCTACACGCTGTATGTGAAATTACCTTCTCAATGAGCTCAATGCAGGCGGCCAAGTCCATACCAAAGTCAATGAACTCCCAGTCAATACCTTCCTTCTTGTATTCTTCCTGTTCCAGGACGAACATGTGGTGGTTGAAGAACTGCTGCAGCTTCTCATTAGTGAAGTTGATGCAGAGCTGTTCCAAGCTGTTGAACTGAAAATATAATAAAGAAAATAAGAAATTGATCCAGCTATGCCCTTAGATACGTACATGCCTGGAGTACTAGAAATCAAGCTTACATCAAAGATCTCAAATCCAGCAATATCCAGCACACCAATAAAGTACTGTCTGGGCTGCTTGGTGTCCAGTTGCTGGTTAATACGAGTGACCATCCACAAGAAGAGCTTCTCAAAAACGGACTTGCAGAGGGCACCTACAGAGTTGTTGACCTAAAGAGGAGAGCAAAGTCATTTCCCTTATTAATATATTATAGAAAACATAGTTACCTTTGAGTAGGCGGTTATTTTATTTCTTCTTTTTATCATACCTGTGGTACAGTTTGTCCCTTGGTGACAAACTCATTGCCGACCTTTACTCTTGGGTAGCACAAACACTTCAGCAAATCAGCAGAGTTGTAACCCATCAGATAAGCAATCTTGTCCGCAACTGAAGAGAAGACATATAGTATGAAATAAATCCTAAAATAGCAAGAATGAGAGTAAAAGCATAGAAAACTACAAAACAAAAAGACAAACCCTCAGTGCCGTCTGGCTCGGCCTGCTCCTCCCTCTGCTTCTGCTTGAACTTCATGTTGCCATGATGCATGACGGCACCAGTCAACTTGTAGATGCCTACCTTTTCTTCTGGGGTGAATCCCAGGATGTCAATGGCGGTCTGTTAGGGAAATAGTTCTAGTTAGTTGGTGCCTTTTAACACGTTCAGGAAATTTGTAGAAATTTGAGAAAAATGAAAAAGGTTTTTTTGTTGTTTTTCAAGATTTCAACAACTTACATCAGTGGCGATGAACTCCTCTGTGTCATCAATACTCTTCACAACAATTTCACCCTGGCTGATGGAGGGGTAGTCGTATGGGTTGGTGGTCACAAGAAGCATCTCTGAAAACATAAAATGATAAGTTGTACATTCCATGACACATGCTTATGGTTTGCAGGTCTCATTTTGCTGCTTATTATCCGATAGGAAACATGAACATACCGACAACCTCTGGTTTCTTGTTTGTCATGATCTGGTAGAAGATGTGGTAGCTTCTTTCAGCGGACAGCTGGAATGTTACTCTGGATTTCTCCAGCAGATCTGGAAATATTCATAGAATTGTAAATATCACCACCAAACGCACAACGCCAAAAAATGACAAGAGCAAAACTGAACGTCTTACATGTTTCAATATCAGCTGAAGACAGCTTTCCAGTGGTTCCGAAGTGGATTCTGATAAATTTACCCTAAAGGGGACCACGAGCATAAGAAAGCAAAGTTATGGGTAACGCAATGACAGGGAGGCCAATGGTGGGCTTTATTTCAGGTTCTACTCACAAAACGGGAGGAGTTGTCATTTCTCACGGTCTTGGCATTACCAAAGGCTTCCAGCAGAGGGTTAGCCTGGATGATCTGATCTTCCAGATTACCCTGAAGATAAAGGTGTACAAAGATTCAGCCGGGCAAATAAAAGAGGTAAAAACTGTAAGGACAAGAAAATAGTAAATCAGGGATCTCCAGACTTTCTAAACAAAGGGCCACTTTACTGACCTTCAGACTTTGGGCCGGTTCACACTATATGCACTGAAATGTCTGTCACTGAAGGAACACACAGGAAACAATTGCTTCCTATGTGTCCCATTCACGGTGCGCTGCAGCTTGCTGCAGTAAAAAGGATACATGCTTAATTTTATGACAGTGCACCGGTGTGAATCGCACTGCAAAGTCTGGCAGTGCAGTGCATTGCGTGGCCCGACACTGCCGTCAATGAATTGTATGTTTTGTACACTTCATATAAAGCTGGTAGATAAATAAGTCGCCAAGTCGTGCTCCACACTGCCCACTAGTATGGCCAACAATGAATAGTGGCTGCAGTGATGAATTGCTCTGGCTGCTCTGCGATTTCATGGCTTTATAGCGTGAATTCGTCCTTTTGGGGGCTGGACCGTAGTCACTGGGAGTAGAAACAATGGTACACCTCTGATCAGTAGGGAGGAGGAAAAATTACTCCACGTATTGGTGGGAGGAACAGTGTTCCATCATTGGTGTCAGTGGGAGTAATAGTGCTCCATCATCGGTATTAGTGGGAGAAATAGTGCCCCATCGTTGGTGTCAGTGGAAGAAATAGTGCCCCATCATTGGTATCAGTGGGAGGAATAGTGCCCCATCATTGGTATCAGTGGGAGGAATAGTGCCCCATGGTTGATGTCAGTGGGAGGAATAGTGCCCCATCGTTGTTATTAGTGGGAGGAACAGTGCCCCATCATTGGTGTCAGTGGGAGGAATAGTGCCCCATCATTGGTGTCAGTGGGAGTAATAGTGCTCCATCATCGGTATTAGTGGGAGAAATAGTGCCCCATCGTTGGTGTCAGTGGAAGAAATAGTGCCCCATCATTGGTATCAGTGGGAGGAATAGTGCCCCATCATTGGTATCAGTGGGAGGAATAGTGCCCCATCATTGGTGTCAGTGGGAGGAATAGTGCCCCATCATCGGTGTCAGTGGGAGTAATAGTGCTCCATCATCGGTATTAGTGGGAGAAATAGTGCCCCATCATTGGTGTCAGTGGGAGGAACAGTGCCCCATCATTGGTGTCAGTGGGAGGAACAGTGCCCCATCATTGGTATCAGTGGGAGGAATAGTGCCCCATCGTTGGTGTCAGTGGGAGGAATAGTGCCCCATCATTGGTATCAGTGGGAGGAATAGTGCCCCATCGTTG
The DNA here is from genome assembly GCF_062004578.1 of Staurois parvus. Taxonomy (NCBI): domain Eukaryota; kingdom Metazoa; phylum Chordata; class Amphibia; order Anura; family Ranidae; genus Staurois; species Staurois parvus. The sequence continues at coordinate 1,073,390 of NW_028319131.1, forward strand.
GTGTCAGTGGGAGGAATAGTGCCCCATCATTGGTATCAGTGGGAGGAATAGCGCCCCATCGTTGTTATTAGTGGGAGGAATAGTGCCCCATCATTGGTATCAGTGGGAGGAATAGTGTCCCATCATTGGTGTCAGTGGGAGGAATAGTGCCCCATCATTGGTATCAGTGGGAGGAATAGTGCCCCATCGTTGGTGTCAGTGGGAGGAATAGTGCCCTATCATTGGTATCAGTGGGAGGAATAGCGCCCCATCGTTGTTATTAGTGGGAGGAATAGTGCCCCATCATTGGTATCAGTGGGAGGAATAGTACCCCATCATTGGTGTCAGTGGGAGGAATAGTACCCCATTGTTCGCGTTAATGGGAGGAATAGTGCTCCATCATTGGTGTCAGTGGGAGGAATAGTGCCCCATCATTGGTGTCAGTGGGAGGAATAGTGCCCCATCATTGGTGTCAGTGGGAGGAATAGTGCCCCATCATTGGTGTCAGTGGGAGGAATAGTACCCCATTGTTGGCGTTAATGGGAGGAATAGTGCCCCATCATTGGTGTCAGTGGGAGGAATAGTGCTCCATCATTTGTGTCAGTGGAGGAAATAGTGCCCCAATGTCGAGATGAATGGTGCCTTATCATTGGTGATAGTAGAAGAATTAGTGCCTCATATTAGCGGAAAGAAAAGTGCCCCATGTGGTTAGATAAAGGCAAGCAAAGGGCCAAATCCTGCCTGTGGGCTGTTTACCGCTGAGGTAAATGATCAGAAAAACAGAAGCCCTTTCAGCAGCTACTACATGTCCTACTATGGTACAAGGCCCCCAGGCTGGTCTCTATGTAGTAAATAACATCCTAATTACATTAGCAGTGTCAGGGTCACATACCGATACAGAAATGGCCTGAGAACACATTAACTGTGAAGGACAGGAATGTAACCAGAGCACAGTTCTACTTGCTGTCCTATATGGCTCTCATCAATCTCCATGCGTTGACACTCAACCCATCTCCCAAATTACAAAACTCTGCTAATGCGTATTCACCGTGTAATACAGTCCCCAGGCATGCCAAGGAAGCACCTAGAATGTTTAATACTCATACTTGGACTTTCATTCGTATTCCCACAAGAGGATGTACCGCGCTGTTACTTAGGGGCTCCATTAAATATTCTTTTAATATCCTCTCACATGCAGCGGACAGCCCCCCTTTTTTTTCTACATTCTTTGTAGAAAATAGTATTTTGACAATTTTTTTACATGGACTTCGGATTTATGTATTAAACCACACCGCTCCAAAATAAAAAAATAAAAAAGCTTTGTTTCATGGTGCCTTGCTTTTTTAGACCAGTTCTTGGGGTTATTTGGGGAGCAGATTCAGAAAATTGCATTGTCTAGACTGCGTCAGCTCTAGTTTCTTAGATATGGTCAAATTTAAATAGTTTTTTTAGTCAATTTTTGAAAAGGTCTTGTTGGTCGCCACCTGCCAACTGTTAGCATGTCGGCAGGTGGAGAGCAGCCGAGCCGACCCCCAACGTAGAACGGACCTTCTGGGCAACAAAAGACTTTGCCTGACGAATCTCCCTGATATTTGGGTTGTGGGCAGAGACTACAAAATGGCAAAATATATGAAAAATATTTTTAAAAATACATTTCAAATATCCTGTATGTCTTTTAAAATACAAATCTCCATTTTTGGAATGCATTTACAAACATATGTAAAAATATATGTTAAAATGACTTTTTGTTTTTTAATATATTCTTCAGATTAAAAAAGTAATTTTAACATGTAATTTTACATATATTTGTAAATACATTCCAAAAATGTAGATTTGTATTTTTATATATATGTGTGTGTGTGTGTTTATACTACGATTACATTTCAAATATCCTGTATGTCTTTAAAAATACAAATCTACATTTTTGGAATGTATTTACAAATATATGTAAAATTACATGTTAAAATGACTTTTTTTAGATGTTAAAACAAATCTGAAGAATATATTAAAAAACAAAAAGTAATTTTAACATATATTTTTACATATGTTTGTAAATACATTCCAAAAATGTAGATTTGTATTTTTATATAAATATAGATATGTGTGTGTGTGTGTGTTTATACTACGATTACATTTCAAATATCCTGTATGTCTTTAAAAATACAAATCTACATTTTTGGAATGCATTTACAAACATATGTAAACATATGTGAAGAATATATTCTTCAGATTTTTTTTAACATCTAAAAAAAGTCATTTTAACATATATTTTTACATATGTTTGTAAATGCATTCCAAAAATGTAGATTTGTATTTTTAAAGACATACAGGATATTTGAAATGTAATCGTAGTATAAACACACACACACACATATATATAAAAATACAAATCTACATTTTTGGAATGTATTTACAAATATATGTAAAATTACATGTTAAAATGACTTATTTTAGATGTTAAAACAAAGAATATATTAAAAAACAAAAAGTCATTTTAACATATATTTTTACATATGTTTGTAAATGCGTTCCAAAAATGTAGATTTGTATTTTTATATATATGTGTGTGTGTGTGTTTATACTACGATTACATTTCAAATATCCTGTATGTCTTTAAAAATACAAATCTACATTTTTGGAACGCATTTACAAACATATGTAAAAATATATGTTAAAATGACTTTTTTTAGATGTTAAAACAAATCTGAAGAATATATTAAAAAACAAAAAGTCATTTTAACATATATTTTTACATATGTTTGTAAATGCGTTCCAAAAATGTAGATTTGTATTTTTATATATGTTAAAATGACTTTTTTTAGATGTTAGAATATAGAATTTAGAGGAAGAATATATTAAAAAACAAAGGTCATTTTAACATATATTTTTACATATATTTGTAAATGCATTCCAAAAATGTAGATTTATATTTTTAAAGACATACAGGATATTTGAAATGTATTCTTAAAAATATTTTTCATATTTTGTAATAAAAACACATTTCCACATATAGTATACACACACACATTTTATATATATATATATATATATATATATATATATATTGAAATATATTGAATATGGCAAAAATTGTAGCATTTCACATATATGTCAATATATTTTGGTAAGAATATTTTTAAAATAGATTTCAAATATATTTTTCTTCCATATGGGAAACTAGAGCGGATAGCGAAATATTGGTGCCGTTTTTTAAATCAACGGGTCAAATATACCCAGGAACAGGTCCAACATTTGAGGCCCTAAAAGGTGTTATTATTACAGTAAGAGAGACCTGCCATCCTTTTACTATTTTATTTAGACCGCCTTTGTACCCAGTGGAGTATTTGGGTTTCGTGCTGCCCTAGGCAACACAAAAATTGGCTCCCCCCCCCACCCCACAGACAGACCCTGACAAACACCCCCCTCCCCCACGATAGGAGCTTGACATTGGCCAACAACACCACACTCGAGAGAGCCTTCCACTACCATCGCCCCATACACACTGGTAACCCCCCCCCCTCCCCCACCACCCATTCACCTTCACAGCTCCAGACATCCCCGGGAACGAGAGTCAGGCTCTACATCCACCATCAAGCAGCCCACAGCCTCTCTCAGATCCCACCTGGTCCCCATGCTGTGTGTGTCCTTTCTTCCATCCCTTCTTTCAGGGGGCAGCGCTGCCCCCCTGAAAAAATGCTGCCCTAGGCAAATGCCTTGTTTGTGGTCCACCCCTGTTTGTACCCTCTCTAAATCATTGGAGGTCCTCATAATCGTATATTACTCACATCATGAGGTGGTTGGCTAAGCCAATGCGCTCAATGCCAAGCGGCAGTATAAAGATGAAATGAGAACAACGTTTCGACGTTGAAATTTGAGTACGCACCTTGCTGGCCTCCTTCTTCTTAGAGTCACCAATAGCTGCAATTGTTGCGAAGTACTGGATGACACGCTTGGTGTTGACAGTCTTTCCGGCACCAGATTCACCAGTAATCAGGACAGACTGATTTTCACGATCTGCCAAATACAAAATGTGGAATTAAACCACGTATGTGACGGAACATATCAAACATTCAGAAGACGACAAGCCCTGGTACCTGTCAGCATGAACTGATAGGCGTTATCAGAGATGGAGAAGATGTGTGGTGGGGCTTCCATACGCTTCTTGCCTCTGTAACCAGCAACCACCTTAGGGTCATACACTGGCAGCCACTTGTAGGGGTTGACAGTGACGCAGAAAAGGCCAGAGTATGTCTGTAACATATTACAAGGCATGAGATGTTAGCTTCTTACCCAAAAATATAAAATACATTGTCAAAACAAAACCCCGGGGGCTCATCATGCTTTCCTGCAGCATCTCCATTGATGTCTATACAAAAACGCAGCATTATGCGCTTAAAAAAAGTCCCAGACCCTTTCCGAAAAAATGCACCGGGTGAAAACGCGGAAATGTGAACCTGTCCCATAGGAAATCATGTTACATGGACTTCTGCGCATTTCTGCCAGACGCATCTGTGTGAACCTAGACTGACGCAAAGAGGGCGGGACTTACGTAGATCATCCAGGCTGCGTAGCGCTCTTTGAGGTTATACAGCACAGAAGCTTCATTCAGATGGGTCATCATCGCCATGTCTTCAATTTTATCGTACTTGGGAGGATTCTGGGGGTACACTTGGCTTTCCTTGACTGTTACAGACTGAAAGGGAAATGATATAAATAGATTGTTTTCTCACCATTTTTAGTTCTTGATTTATTATGGAAACAACAAATTTCTCGGATAGTTACCCTGCCGTCATCTGTCTTTACGGTGGTTTTTCCTTCTTCCCGAGCGGTGACCAAACCCTTCACGTAGAGTTCCTTTTGGTCATCTACGTAGCAGGTGTTCTTGGCATCAAAAGGCTTGTTCTGGGCCTCCAGTCTTTCCTTCTCACTCTTACGAAGGAACTGGGCGGCCTCGCCGAAAACCGACATCTCACCGTCACCCATGGTTGCTGGTTTCTGTATGGAAATGGATTATTTTTTTGAGGGAATGACATGTGGGTGGATTTCTGCATTCTAATATTGGCCAAATCAATGACTGTCTGGTGTATTAGATTTGTGAAATCAGTAAAAGTGGCTCCACGGGCAGAAGATTTTTTTTACCTTCTTGCACTCTATGCATAAAAAGGTAAAAACCCTCTGCAAGCAGCTCCACCCAGCCCCTTTTATATTTACCTGAGACTGAACACCATCCAGCGGAGTGCATGAGAGCAGAGGCTCTCCCGACTCTCTCTCTCCTCATTGGTTTAAACACAGCAGTGTAAGCCATTGGTTCCCACTGCTGTCAGTCACAGTTAGTGAGGAGGGAGTGGGCAGGAGCAAGCATGCACGAGTGCCCCCATAGCAAGCACCAAGGGGGAGGGGACAAGAGCTCCGGTGGGGGATCAGGGCTTCTCTGTGCAAAACCATTACACAGAGCAGGTAAGTATAACATGTTGCCTTTACCATCCCTTTAAGATATATTAATGATCCAGTCAGGGGCGGACTGACAACTCATGGGGCCCCCGGGCAATTGGGGATCATGGGGCCCCTGTGTCCTTGCCCAAACTCAAAAAAACCTATGAAAAAGGTACCAGGGGCATCTCATGGGGGATGCAGGTTTTCAGGGGATTAAAACAAGTGGTTAGGAAGTTACATATTGCCTCCTAACTGCCTGTCAAATGCACTCTTAAGAGTGATGCATCACAAGATTCTCTTCGGAGGGCAACACTTGTGTGAAGGAGCCCTTAAAACCGTTGTGCTGGATCCAGGGGCGGACTGACCATTTGGAAACTCAGGCAGTGCCCGAGGGCCCGGGGTCAGTAGGGGGCCCCATGAGATGCCCCTGGTACCTTTTTCAAAGGTTTTTTTGAGTTTGGGCAAGGACACGGGGGCCCCATGAGTTGTTGTCAGTCCGTCCCGTGTGTGTGTGTGTGTGTGTGTGTGTGTGTGTGTGTGTGTGTGTGTGTGTGTGTATATATATATATACACATACACACATATACTACACACATACACAGTATGTTGAAATGCGCTTTTCATATATTACAAAATATATGAAAAATATTTTTAAAAATATATATATTTTTAAATATATTCTTTTTTTAACATATAAAAAAGTCATTTTAACATATATTTTTACATATCTTTGTAAATGCATTCCAAAAATGTAGGTTCAATGTATTTTTAAAGACATACAGTATGTTTGAAAAATTATTTTTAAAAATATTTTTCATGAGATGAGCTTTTATGACAAAATATATGAAAAATATTTTCAAAAATAATTTTTCAAACATACTGTATGTCTTTAAAAATACATTGAACCTACATTTTTGGAACGCATTTACAAAGATATGTAAAAATATATGTTAAAATGACTTTTTTATATGTTAAAAAAAAAAAAAAAACATTCAGAAGAATATATTTAAAAATAATATATTTTTAAAAATATTTCATATATTTTGTAATATATAATAAAAAGCATTTCAACATGCAGTGTGTGTGTGTGCATATATATATATATATATATATATATATATATACACATATATATACACACACACACACACAGGGGCGGACTGACCATTTGGAAACTTGGTCAGTAGGGGGCCCCATGA
>NW_028319131.1:1085000-1113082 GCF_062004578.1 Staurois parvus
ATGGTGCTGATTGTTGGGGCAAGGTCAGATGAGTCTGGGCATTTAAAACCTTTGAGATTGACATCACCTGGTCTTCCCAGACGATGATTGAGAACAATCCATGACACTGGCAGGTCTCAGCTTGGCAAAGGCGGCAGTGCATGCTATAAATTCTGCAGGGTGCCCAAACTTTTGCAGACGCCATTTTTTTGTTTTCTGTTATTTTGAAAGTGTAAATGATGGAAATAAAATCTAACTTTTGTTGACATATTATAAGAATGTCTAATCTGTAATTTGATGCCTTTTGGAGATTTTTCCATCTTTCCTTGGCTTCTTTATGCACAATAATACAAATTTTTAGCTGGGGTGCCCAAACTTTCGATCCCCACTGTACATACATATATATATATATATACACACACATATATATATATACACACACATATATATATATACATACATATATATACCTATCTATTATCTATCTATCTATCTCAATGAGGCTAGAGGTGGGATGATGGCTGATATGAAAAATAGTAGGAGAAAATAATTGATTATTTTTTTGTATCATAAAAGCAGCTTTTAAAACAGACCCCATAGAGTAACAAAAATATATTTATTAAAATTAGGACATTTAAAGTTTGGTGTTCAAGCTCACAAATTTAATGTATTGAGTTTGAAGGAAAAACATTTCCTGGCTACTAAATATTCCACGCTCAGCTGTTAGTGGGATTATAACAAAGTGGAAGCAACTGGGAACAACGGCAACTCAGCCACCAAGTGGTAGGCCACGTCACATGACAGGGCGGGGTCAGCGCATGCTGAAGCACACAGTGCGCAGAAGTCGCCAACTGTCTGCAGAATCAATAACTAAAGACCTCCAAACTTGGTGTGGCCTTCAGATGAGCCCAACAACAGTGCATAGAGAGCTTCATGGAATGGGTTTCCATGGCCGAGCAGCTGCATCCAAGCCTTCCATCACCAAGTGCAATGCAAAGCGTCGGATGCCGTGGTGTAAAGCACGCCACCACTGGACTCTAGAGCAGTGGAGAAGTGTTCTCTGGAGTGACCAATCACGCTTCTCTGTCTGGCAATCCGATGGATGTGTCTGGGTTTGGCGGTTGCCAGGAGAACGGTTCTTTCCTGACCGCATTGTGCCAAGTATAAAGTTTGGTGGAGGGTGGATTATGGTGTGGGGTTGTGTTTCAGGGGCTGGGCTTGGCCCCCTAGTTCCAGTGAAGGGAATACTTAAGGTGACATTTTGGACAATTTCATGCTCCCAACTTTGTGGGCCCTTCCTGTTGCAACATGACTGCCCACCAGGGCACAAAGCAAGGTCCATAAAGACATGGAGGAGCCAGTTTGGGGTGGAGGAACTTGACTGGCCTGCACAGAGTCCTGACCTCAACCCCATAGAACACCTTTGGGATGAATTAGAGCGGAGACTGTGAGCCAGGCCTCCTCCCCCGACATCAGTGCCTGACCTGACAAATGTGCTTCTGGAAGAATGGTCCAACCTTCCCATAGACACCCTCCTAAACCTTGTGGACGGCCTTCCCAGAAGAGTTGAAGCTGTTATAGCTACAAAGGGCGGGGCCAACTCAATATTGAACCCTACGGACTAAGACTGGGGGGCCATTAAAGGTCATGTGTGTGGAAAGGGCGGGGCCAACCCAATATTGAACCCTACAGACTAAGACTGGGGGGCCATTAATGGTCATGTGTGTGGAAAGGGTGGGGCCAACTCAATATTGAACCCTACGGACTAAGACTGGGGGGCCATTAAAGTCCATGTGTGTGGAAAGGGCGGGGCCAACTCAATATTGAACGCTACGGACTAAGACTGGGGGGCCAATAAAGTCCATGTGTGTGGAAAGGCAGGCGGCCCGATACTTTTGGCAATATAGTGGGGGTGGTCACATTTCTTCCTGGTGGGAGCCCCCTCTCCCTCAAATCCAGGTTTTATGGATGGATTGGGTACACTTCTCACTGTTTTATCAATATGCTCAAAAAGAAACAAAAAAAAAATCCCTAGAGTGTTTCTCTATATATACTGTATGTGTCTTTAACCACTTGAGCTCTGGAAGGTTTCACCCCTTCCATGACACGCCATTTTTTGCCCAGAACCAGGAGGAAGATGCCGACGCACAGGTATGTGACTGCGCCTGTACACACGGCGTGCTCGCAGTAAAATCACAGCGGCAAGTGGTTGATAATAAAAGATTTTTGGCACTGACATTGATTAGTACGATTTGATTGATGGTGCTTAGCCTACGATGGATGCATTTTACGGCTTCCAGTCCACATGGACAGCTGTACAAATCTCTATGGTCATGGCTGTTTATAGCACCTTAGCCAAGAAAGTCACTGTCCCTCCCGCAGACAACTGGCTCATCACTGTCCCGGTCCCAGCATGGGTCACTTGACCTTCCCCCTTTCACTTGGCTGGACAGGTGGTTAATAATGCATTGCCTGGGGGCCCAGTATAGACTACAACAGATCTCTCACGATCGTGCATTCTGGGAGATAGATGGGGAAAAAAACCCAAAAAGATTCATTCACTTACACAGATCAGAGTTATTAGTGTAGATATAGCACCATCCTGGGCCGGAGCAGGACAACTGTTTTGGCTTCTTCTGCTTCTTGGAGGAGTGAAAATATTTGCTTCCCCCTGTTGAGAAACTCCCACAGTCAAATACAGGCCATCCGCGGGTCGAATTCAAAACAATTTTTCATCAGAAAAGCAGAAATGTTGTGCGTTTTGTAATGCGATGGCGCCACCATTGATTTTGAAATTCGACCAACCAAGCCTTCAATTTCACCTCATATTGCAGCAGAAAAAATTTTTGTGGCTGGGAATCATCTTTTCTTTCCAGCTCAGGCTCATTTATTTTTCCATTTATATTTCTCACACATAAATAAAAAATAAAAAAAAAAAACAACAGTGCCCCTTCTTACTATATTTCCACTGTGTTTACCCAATCATATATTAAAATCAATATAAATAAAAAATAAAAAAAATTCAAAAAATAATCCAACAAAAAGTGTCTTTCTACGACTTTGTCTGTCTGTCTATCTATCCATTATCTATCAATCTATTATCTATCTATCTATCTATTATCTATCTATTATCTATCTATTATCTATCTATCTATCTATCTATTATCTATCTATCTATTATCTATCATCTATCTATCTATCTATCTATTATCTATCATCTATCTATCTATCTATCTATTATCTATCATCTATCTATCTATCTATCTATCTATCTATCATCTATCTATTATCTATCTATTATCTATTATCTATCTATCTATTATCTATCTATTATCTATCTATCTATCTATCTATCATCTATCTATCTATCTATTATCTATCTATTATCTATTATCTATCTATCTATTATCTATCTATCTATTATCTATCTATCTATCTATCTATCTATCTATCTATCATCTATCTATCTATCATCTATCTATCTATCTATCTATCATCTATCTATCTATTATCTATCTATCTATCTATCATCTATCTATCTATTATCTATCTATCTATTATCTATCTATCTATCTATTTATCTATCTATCTATTATCTATTTATTTATCTATTATCTATTTATCTATCTATTATCTATCTATTATCTATCTATTATCTATTTATCTATCTATTATCTATCTATTATCTATTTATCTATCTATTTATCTATCTATTATCTATCTATCATCTATCTATCATCTATCTATCATCTATTATCTATCTATCTATCTATCTATCTATTATCTATCTATCTATTATCTATCTATCTATCTATCTATCTATTATCTATCTATCTATCATCTATCTATCTATCTATCATCTATCTATCTATTATCTATCTATCTATTATCTATTTATCTATCTATCTATTATCTATCTATCTATTATCTATCTATCTATCTATCTATCTATCTATCTATCTATCTATCATCTATCTATCTATCATCTATCTATCTATTATCTATCTATTATCTATCTATCTATCATCTATCTATCTATCTATCATCTATCTATCTATTATCTATCTATCTATTATCTATCTATCTATCATCTATCTATCTATCATCTATCTATCTATTATCTATCTATCTATCATCTATCTATCTATCTATCATCTATCTATCTATTATCTATCTATCTATCATCTATCTATCTATTATCTATTTATCTATCTATCTATTATCTATCTATCTATTATCTATCTATCTATCATCTATCTATCTATCTATCTATCTATTTATCTATCTATTATCTATCTATTATCTATTTATCTATCTATTATCTATCTATTATCTATTTATCTATCTATTATCTATCTATTATCTATCTATTTATCTATCTATTATCTATTTATCTATCTATTTATCTATCTATTATCTATCTATTATCTATTTATCTATCTATCTATTATCTATTTATCTATCTATTATCTATCTATTATCTATGTATCTATCTATTTATCTATCTATTATCTATCTATTATCTATCTATTTATCTATTTATCTATCTATTATCTATCTATTATCTATTTATCTATCTATTATCTATCTATTATCTATTTATCTATCTATTATCTATCTATTATCTATCTATTTATCTATCTATTATCTATTTATCTATCTATTTATCTATCTATTATCTATCTATTATCTATTTATCTATCTATCTATTATCTATTTATCTATCTATTATCTATCTATTATCTATGTATCTATCTATTTATCTATCTATTATCTATCTATTATCTATCTATTATCTATTTATCTATCTATCTATTATCTATTTATCTATCTATTATCTATCTATTATCTATCTATCTATCTATCTATTATCTATCTATTATCTATCTATTTATCTATCTATTATCTATCTATTATCTATGTATCTATCTATCTATCTATCTATCTATCTATTATCTATCTATTATCTATCTATCTATCTATCTATCTATCTATTATCTATCTATTATCTATCTATTATCTATCTATTATCTATCTATCTATCTCTAAATATAGATAGAGAGAGAGAGAGAGAATCTATCTATCATCTATCTATCTATTATCTATCTATCTATCTATCTATTATCTATTTATCTATCTATCTATTATCTATCTATCTATCTATCTATCTATTATCTATCTATTATCTATCTATCTATCTATTTATCTATCTATTATCTACCTATTATCTATTTATCTATCTATCTATTATCTATTTATCTATCTATTATCTATTTATCTATCTATTATCTATCTATCTATCTATCTATTAATCTATCTATTATCTATTTATCTATCTATTATCTATCTATTATCTATCTATTATCTATCTATCCATCTATCTATTATCTATCTATTATCTATCCATCTATCTATTATCCATCTATCTATCTATCTATCTATTATCTATCTATTATCTATCTATCTATTATCTATCTATTATCTATCTATCTATCTATCTATCTATCTATCTATCTATCTATTATCTATCTATCTATTATCTATCTATCTATCTATCTATCTATCTATCTATTTATCTATCTATTATCTATCTATCTATCTCTAAATATAGATAGAGAGAGAGAGAGAATCTCTAACATATTTCTCACACTATTTTCCCATCGTTGATTAGAAATTCATTTGTTTTCTATTTTGTTTTTTTAACCTCCCTAGCGGTCTGATTATGTCAGTATTTCTCAAAGCGGTACATTGTTTTCAATGTCGTTTTTTTTTATTGTAGGCCTGTCATTTTTAGGAATAAGTCACTGAAATCTGTCCGAACAAGAGTCTAGTAAACATCCCGGGTAGGATAAAATTTAAAACACCAAATCATAAATTATAATATAATAATCATTAAAAAATACTAATAATAATAAATGTAATTCAATAATATAATCAAACCAAAAACACTGAAATGTGAAATATAGCGCTAAGTTCTCACATCGCTGAGCTCAGTCGCAGAATCGTTTTCAGTGTCTGATGAGGAATTTCCCCCACCAATCATTATCACTCAATTCTGCAAGTGGTTCTGATTTACTATCGCTGTTCTCTAGCCGGTCTAAAACCGTGTCTGACCTAAAGGGACGCTTTTTGGACGCCATGGACGTTTCTCAGTTTCCAGGCAGAAAGAACAGTAAAAATGCAGGCAGGGCGCCGGACAAAGCACTCGGGACACAATGTATGTGAAATGGTTGGATACAGGAATGTTATACTATGTGATTTTAGTGTATTTAGTGAATGTCACTTTTAAAATTTTTACATTTCCCGCCAGTTCCATCCCCCGTACGTCCCGATGTCACACGGAACCCAGAAGACAGATGCTGGCATCGGCCGGATGACATTGCTGGGGACACTGCAGGGGGGACATCGCGGGAGCGCAGGACAAGGTAAGTGCTGGAGGGATCCCGGAGCAACGCTGCAGTGTATTCCCGAGTGTAGCTCAGGGTTACCGCTTGTGGTGATGAAACTTTACCCCGAGCTACACTCAGGAATACCGCCAGGGGGGTTAATTCCAACATGCCCGATCACTCAAATTTGTTGGCCATACGAAGACCAGGCAATGCTGCGGCCAACTAATGGCGTGAAATTTGAAAGAAAATTCATAGTTACAATTTTTAGAAAGAACATTTTGGGAATTTGACCCATATATGCTCTTACATTAGGCGTGGAGATTAAAATCTTCAGTTGACCCCTGGATCACATATCTGCGTTTTGCGCGGGCACGAGAGCCCATTCTTTTGAATGGACTCCCGTGCCCCGGGACACGCAGGGAAAAAGTCCCTGCGCTTCGGAAAACGCAGCACGGGAAACGCGGTTAGAATCAATGGCACCCGCCCGCGGGTCTGCATTCCTCTGCATAGATTTTTGTGCCGATCCGTGGGAGCACCACCAGCACAGATGTGAACCTAGCGCAGCACAGTGGCTAAATGGTTAGCACTTCCGCCTGGCAGTACTCGGGTTGCTAGTCTCAATCCCAGCCATGGCACCACCTGCCTGGAGTTTGCATGTTCTCCCTGTGCCTGCGTGGGTTTCCTCCGGGTACTCCGGTTTCCTCCCACACTCCAAAGCCATGCTGGTAGGTGAATCAGCTCCTGTCTAACTTCTCCCTAATATGTGTATGTATGAATGTGAGTTAGGGATCTTAGATTGTACGCTCCTCGGGGGTGGGGACTGATGTGAATGTACAATATATATGTAAAGTGCTGTGTAAAAGCAACGGCGCTATATAAGTACCTGAAATAAAGAATAAATACAATAACTTAGCCTAACTGTTTACTACCCTTTGACCAATCCCTGAGGGGGTGTGCTCAGAAGGTGGTCAGGGATAGAAGTAAACAATTTGAGTGGAGAGTGAAAACCAGTTTTGCTTTTGTCTGCTGGTGCTAATGAGTGCTAGCGGGGTTGGAGGTTTTGTGCATTAATATTCCTGGCTATGTTCTCTTTCGGAGAGATGGGGGAAATAGGAAAGGTGGTGGTGTCTGTCTCTATGTGAGAAGTGACCTAGTTGATGGAGAGTGTGATGCGGCTGAAGCATTATGGGTGGAACTGCACATGAGGGGTGTACTACAAAGGTCATCATTGGAGTTTGCTATAGGCCTCCCAGTGTTAATGAGGAGGTGGAGATTCAGCTCCTCCCACAGATCGAAAGAGCTGCAAGGGCTGGGACAGGGATAATGGGGGATGGTAACTACCCGGAAATTGACTGGAGTAATGGTACTGCAGGAACAGTTAAAGGGCAAACATGTATAAACCTACTACAGGGCAATTTTATGGTACAGTTCATAGAGGCCCCAACTAGGAATGATGCTCTGCTGGACCTGGTCATCTTAAACCATGCAGAGCTTATTACCAATGTCCATATAAAAGAACATCTGGGTAGCAGTGACCATAACATGATTTCATTTATTGTTAGTTGTAAACAACAAGCACATATGGGGAAAATAAAAATGCTCAACTTTAAGAAAGCTAATTTTCCAAGGCTGAGAGCTGCTCTCCAAAACATAGACTGGGAGGGAATATTGTCATTGATGAAAACAACACAGAAATGGGAGTTCTTCAAAAAGACTGTATGTCCCCACACTGCAAAATATATTCCCATGGGCAACCACTTGACCTTCAGAGGATTTACCCCCCTTCCCTTTAACCAATAAATGCACGGTCATGCAACGCTGCACCCAAATTAAATTTACATCCTTTTTTCCCACAAATAGAGATTTCTTTCAGTGGTATATGATTTCAAATGTGTGTATTTTTTTGCTCTATAAAAAAAAAAAAATAAAAAAAAAAAAAAGACCGACAATTTTGAGAAAGTTTTTGCTATTAAACATGTCCAATTTAAAAAAACAATGTCATCATAAATTTAGGCCAAAATGTCTTCCGCTCCATGTCTTTGCTAAACAAAATCCCAATACATGTAAATTAATTGGTTTACGTAAAAGTTATAGCGGTTACAAATGGCGGTAATGGCGGCGATCAGCGACTTATAGCGGGATTGCGGCGGGCATTCTGACATGGGGGGGGAAGTGAGAAAACTGACTTGGTGTCACTGACATCCCCAGTGACACCAACACAGTGATCAGTACTAATAAAAAGCACTGACACTGTACTAATGGCACTGGGCAGGAAGGGGTTAAAATGAAGGGCCATCAAAGGGTTAACTGTGTGCTGGGTTTGTGTTTCACTGTGAGCATGCTGCTATGCATGGCTCTGCTATGCAAAGCTATGCATAGCAGTGTGCAGGAGCTGACAGGGGAGAGATCTTTTTTGTGTACGTGGTATATGTGGTATACTTAGACAGAGGGGTGGCTTTGGATGTGGTATACTTGGACAGAGGGGTGGCTGTGGACGTGATATACTTGGACAGAGGGGTGGCTGTGGACGTGATATACTTGCACTGAGGGGTGGCGGTGGACGTGGTATACTTGGACAGAGGGGTGGCGGTGGACGTGGTATACTTGGACAGAGGGGGGGCTGTGGACGTGGTATACTTGGACAGAGGGGTGGCTGTGGTATACTTGGACAGAGGGGTGGCTGTGGATGTGGTATACTTAGACAGAGGGGTGGCTTTGGATGTGGTATACTTGGACAGAGGGGTGGCTGTGGACGTGATATACTTGCACAGAGGGGTGGCGGTGGACGTGGTATACTTGGACAGAGGGGTGGCGGTGGACGTGGTATACTTGGACAGAGGGGGGGCTGTGGACATGGTATACTTGGACAGAGGGGTGGCTGTGGTATACTTGGACAGAGGGGTGGCTGTGGATGTGGTATACTTGGACAGAGGGGTGACGGAGGACGTGGTATACTTGGACAGAGGGGTGGCTGTGGACGTACTATACTTGGACAGAGGGGTGACGGAGGACGTGGTATACTTGGACAGAGGGGTGGCAGTGGAAGTGATATACTTGGACAGAGGGGTGGCAGTGGAAGTGATATACTTGGACAGAGGGGTGGTGGCGGACGTGGTATACTTGGACAGAGGGGTGGCGGCGGACGTGGTATACTTGGACAGAGGGGTGGCGGCGGACGTGGTATACTTGGACAGAGGGGTGGCGGCGGACGTGGTATACTTGGACAGAGGGGGGCGGCGGACGTGGTATACTTGGACAGAGGGGGGGGCGGCGGACGTGGTATACTTGGACAGAGGGGTGGCGGCGGACGTGGTATACTTGGACAGAGGGGTGGCGGTGGACGTGGCATACATGGACAGAGGGGTGGCGGTGGACGTGGCATACATGGACAGAGGGGTGGCGATGGACGTGGTATACTTGGACAGAGGGGTGGGGGGGACGTGGTATACTTGGACAGAGGGGTGGCAGTGGTGTACCCCAAGGTTCAGTGTCATTAGTGGGGTACCCCAAGCTGTGCCGGGGAATAACGTCCTTACAGGATGTCTCCAACTTACAAGCCGACCTCAATGCTCTGTGTAATTGGGGGACTATGGGGCCAATGAGGTTTAATTTTGATAAAAGTAAGGTTCTGCATTGGGGGCTAAGAATATGCATCATACATACTAGGGGGGTACAACTGGGGGGGGAGTGAATGGTGGAGAAGGATCTGGGGGGTGAATAGTGAAGGATCTGGGGGGGGTCAATGGTGGAGAAGGATATGGAGGGGGTCAATGATGAAGGATATGGAGGGGGTCAATGGTGGAGAAGGATCTGGGGGGGTCAATGGTGGAGAAGGATCTGGGGGGGTCAATGGTGGAGAAGGATCTGGGGGGGTCAATGGTGGAGAAGGATCTGGGGGGGTTAATGGTGGAGAAGGATCTGGGGGGGTTAATGGTGGAGAAGGATCTGGGGGGGTCAATGTTGAAGGATCTGGGGGGGTCAATGTTGAAGGATCTGGGGGGGTCAATGTTGAAGAAGGATCTGGGGGGGTCAATGTTGAAGAAGGATCTGGGTGGGTCAATGGTGGAGAAGGATCTGGGGGGGTCAATGGTGTAGAAGGATCTGGGGGGGGTCAATGGTGGAGAAGGATCTGGGGGGGGGTCAATGGTGGAGAAGGATCTGGGGGGGGGTCAATGGTGGAGAAGGATCTGGGGGGGGGTCAATGGTGGAGAAGGATCTGGGGGGGGTCAATGATGGAGAAGGAACTGGGGGGGGTCAATGGTGGAGAAGGATCTGAGGGGGTCAATGGTGGAGAAGGATCTGAGGGGGTCAATGGTGGAGAAGGATCTGGGGGGGGTCAATGGTGGAGAAGGAACTGGGGGGGGGGTCAATGGTGGAGAAGGATCTGAGGGGGTCAATGGTGGAGAAGGATCTGAGAGGGTCAATGGTGGAGAAGGATCGGGGGGGGGGTCAATGGTGGAGAAGGAACTGGGGGGGGGGTCAATGGTGGAGAAGGAACTGGGGGGGGGTTCAATGGTGGAGAAGGAACTGGGGGGGGTCAATGGTGGAGAAGGAACTGGGGGGGGGTCAATGGTGGAGAAGGATCTGGAGGGGGTCAATGGTGAAGGATCTGGAGGGGGTCAATGGTGAAGGATCTGGAGGGGGTCAATGGTGGAGAAGGAAGTGGAGGGGGTCAATGGTGGAGAAGGACCTGGGGGGGGGGTTATGGTGGAGAAGGATCTGGGAGGAGGGGTCAGTGGTGGAGAAGGATCTGGGGGGAGGGGTCAGTGGTGGAGAAGGATCTGGGGGGAGGGGTCAGTGGTGGAGAAGGATCTGGGGGGGGGAGTCACTGGTGGAGAAGGATCTGGGGGGGGGGGGGGGGGTCAGTGGTGGAGAAGGATCTGGGAGTTCTGGTAGATCACAAGCTTAATAATGGCAGCAATGCCAAGCTGTGGGTTCTAAAGCGAGCAAAATCCTCTCTTGTATTAGATGTATAGACTCCAGAGAGAGATATCACCCCCCCTCCCCCCCCCGGTACAAATCATTAGTAATACCTCATCTGGAATATGCAGTTCAGTTTTGGGCTCCAATTCACAAAAAGAACATTGGGGAACTGGAGGAAATACAGAGAAGGGCAACTAAACAAGAGGCATGGAGGAGATCAGCTATGAGGAAAGATTAGAGGGACTGAATGTATTCTCTACTGAGAAGAGGAGATTAAGGGGGATATGATCTCCATGTATAATACATAAGGGGGGGATATGATCTCCATGTATAATACATAAGGGGGGATATGATCTCCATGTATAATACATAAGGGGGGATATGATCTCCATGTATAATACATAAGGGGGGATATGATCTCCATGTATAATACATATTGGGGGATATGATCTCCATGTATAATACATAAGGGGGGATATGATCACCATGTATAATACATAAGGGGGGATATGATCTCCATGTATAATACATAAGGGGGGATATGATCTCCATGTATAATACATAAGGGGGGATATGATCTCCATGTATAATACATAAGGGGGATATGATCTCCATGTATAATACATAAGGGGGGATATGATCTCCATGTATAATACATAAGGGGGGATATGATCTCCATGTATAATACATAAGGGGGGATATGATCTCCATGTATAATACATAAGGGGGATATGATCTCCATGTATAATACATAAGGGGGGATATGATCTCCATGTATAATACATAAGGGGGGATATGAACTCCATGTATAATACATAAGGGGGATATGATCTCCATGTATAATACATAAGGGGGATATGAACTCCATGTATAATACATAAGGGGGGGGATATGATCTCCATGTATAATACATAAGGGGGGGGATATGATCTCCATGTATAATACATAAGGGGGGGGATATGATCTCCATGTATAATACATAAGGGGGGATATGAACTCCATGTATAATACATAAGGGGGGATATGATCTCCATGTATAATACATAAGGGGGATATGATCTCCATGTATAATACATAAGGGGGGATATGATCTCCATGTATAATACATAAGGGGGGATATGATCTCCATGTATAATACATAAGGGGGGATATGATCTCCATGTATAATACATAAGGGGGGGATATGATCTCCATGTATAATACATAAGGGGGGATATGAACTCCATGTATAATACATAAGGGGGGATATGATCTCCATGTATAATACATAAGGGGGATATGATCTCCATGTATAATACATAAGGGGGGATATGATCTCCATGTATAATACATAAGGGGGGATATGATCTCCATGTATAATACATAAGGGGGGATATGATCTCCATGTATAATACATAAGGGGGGGATATGATCTCCATGTATAATACATAAGGGGGGGATATGATCACCATGTATAATACATAAGGGGGGATATGATCACCATGTATAATACATAAGGGGGGATATGATCTCCATGTATAATACATAAGGGGGGATATGATCTCCATGTATAATACATAAGGGGGATATGATCTCCATGTATAATACATAAGGGGGGATATGATCTCCATGTATAATACATAAGGGGGATATGATCTCCATGTATAATACATAAGGGGGATATGATCTCCATGTATAATACATAAGGGGGGATATGATCTCCATGTATAATACATAAGGGGGATATGATCTCCATGTATAATACATAAGGGGGGATATGATCTCCATGTATAATACATAAGGGGGGATATGATCTCCATGTATAATACATAAGGGGGATATGATCTCCATGTATAATACATAAGGGGGGATATGATCTCCATGTATAATACATAAGGGGGGGATATGATCTCCATGTATAATACATAAGGGGGGGATATGATCACCATGTATAATACATAAGGGGGGATATGATCACCATGTATAATACATAAGGGGGGATATGATCTCCATGTATAATACATAAGGGGGGATATGATCTCCATGTATAATACATAAGGGGGATATGATCTCCATGTATAATACATAAGGGGGGATATGATCTCCATGTATAATACATAAGGGGGATATGATCTCCATGTATAATACATAAGGGGGATATGATCTCCATGTATAATACATAAGGGGGGATATGATCTCCATGTATAATACATAAGGGGGATATGATCTCCATGTATAATACATAAGGGGGGATATGATCTCCAT
Organism: Staurois parvus; assembly: GCF_062004578.1. Taxonomy (NCBI): domain Eukaryota; kingdom Metazoa; phylum Chordata; class Amphibia; order Anura; family Ranidae; genus Staurois; species Staurois parvus. The sequence continues at coordinate 1,098,536 of NW_028319131.1, forward strand.
GTATAATACATAAGGGGGGATATGATCTCCATGTATAATACATAAGGGGGATATGATCTCCATGTATAATACATAAGGGGGGATATGATCTCCATGTATAATACATAAGGGGGGATATGAACTCCATGTATAATACATAAGGGGGATATGATCTCCATGTATAATACATAAGGGGGATATGATCTCCATGTATAATACATAAGGGGGGATATGAACTCCATGTATAATACATAAGGGGGATATGATCTCCATGTATAATACATAAGGGGGGGGATATGATCTCCATGTATAATACATAAGGGGGGGGATATGATCTCCATGTATAATACATAAGGGGGGGGATATGATCTCCATGTATAATACATAAGGGGGGATATGAACTCCATGTATAATACATAAGGGGGGATATGATCTCCATGTATAATACATAAGGGGGATATGATCTCCATGTATAATACATAAGGGGGGATATGATCTCCATGTATAATACATAAGGGGGGATATGATCTCCATGTATAATACATAAGGGGGGATATGATCTCCATGTATAATACATAAGGGGGGATATGATCTCCATGTATAATACATAAGGGGGGATATGATCTCCATGTATAATACATAAGGGGGGGATATGATCTCCATGTATAATACATAAGGGGGGGATATGATCTCCATGTATAATACATAAGGGGGATATGATCTCCATGTATAATACATAAGGGGGATATGATCTCCATGTATAATACATAAGGGGGGATATGATCTCCATGTATAATACATAAGGGTGGGTATGATCTCCATGTATAATACATACGGGGGGGTATGATCTCCATGTATAATACATACGGGGGGATATGATCTCCATGTATAATACATACGGGGGGATATGATCTCCATGTATAATACATACGGGGGGATATGATCTCCATGTATAATACATAAGGGGGGATATGATCTCCATGTATAATACATACGGGGGGATATGATCTCCATGTTTAATACATAAGGGGGGATATGATCTCCATGTATAATACATACGGGGGGATATGAACTCCATGTATAATACATAAGGGGGATATGATCTCCATGTATAATACATAAGGGGGATATGATCTCCATGTATAATACATAAGGGGGATATGATCTCCATGTATAATACATAAGGGGGGATATGATCTCCATGTATAATACATAAGGGGGATATGATCTCCATGTATAATACATAAGGGGGGATATGAACTCCATGTATAATACATAAGGGGGATATGATCTCCATGTATAATACATAAGGGGGATATGATCTCCATGTATAATACATAAGGGGAATATGATCTCCATGTATAATACATAAGGGGGATATGATCTCCATGTATAATACATAAGGGGGATATGATCTCCATGTATAATACATAAGGGGGATATGATCTCCATGTATAATACATAAGGGGGATATGATCTCCATGTATAATACATAAGGGGGGATATGATCTCCATGTATAATACATAAGGGGGATATGATCTCCATGTATAATACATAAGGGGGGATATGATCTCCATGTATAATACATAAGGGGGGATATGAACTCCATGTATAATACATAAGGGGGATATGATCTCCATGTATAATACATAAGGGGGATATGATCTCCATGTATAATACATAAGGGGGGATATGATCTCCATGTATAATACATAAGGGGGATATGATCTCCATGTATAATACATAAGGGGGGATATGATCTCCATGTATAATACATAAGGGGGGATATGATCTCCATGTATAATACATAAGGGGGGATATGATCTCCATGTATAATACATAAGGGGGGATATGATCTCCATGTATAATACATAAGGGGGGGATATGATCTCCATGTATAATACATAAGGGGGGGATATGATCTCCATGTATAATACATAAGGGGGGGATATGATCTCCATGTATAATACATAAGGGGGGGATATGATCTCCATGTATAATACATAAGGGGGGGATATGATCTCCATGTATAATACATAAGGGGGATATGATCTCCATGTATAATACATAAGGGGGGATATGATCTCCATGTATAATACATAAGGGTGGATATGATCTCCATGTATAATACATAAGGGGGGATATGATCTCCATGTATAATACATACGGGGGGATATGATCTCCATGTATAATACATACGGGGGGATATGATCTCCATGTATAATACATAAGGGGGGATATGATCTCCATGTATAATACATAAGGGGGGATATGATCTCCATGTATAATACATACGGGGGGATATGATCTCCATGTATAATACATAAGGGGGATATGATCTCCATGTATAATACATAAGGGGGATATGATCTCCATGTATAATACATAAGGGGGATATGATCTCCATGTATAATACATAAGGGGGGGATATGATCTCCATGTATAATACATAAGGGGGATATGATCTCCATGTATAATACATAAGGGGGGATATGATCTCCATGTATAATACATAAGGGGGATATGATCTCCATGTATAATACATAAGGGGGATATGATCTCCATGTATAATACATAAGGGGGGATATGAACTCCATGTATAATACATAAGGGGGATATGATCTCCATGTATAATACATAAGGGGGATATGATCTCCATGTATAATACATAAGGGGGGATATGAACTCCATGTATAATACATAAGGGGGATATGAACTCCATGTATAATACATAAGGGGGATATGATCTCCATGTATAATACATAAGGGGGATATGAAATCCATGTATAATACATAAGGGGGGGATATGATCTCCATGTATAATACATAAGGGGGGATATGAACTCCATGTATAATACATAAGGGGGATATGATCTCCATGTATAATACATAAGGGGGGATATGATCTCCATGTATAATACATAAGGGGGGATATGATCTCCATGTATAATACATAAGGGGGGATATGATCTCCATGTATAATACATAAGGGGGGATATGATCTCCATGTATAATACATAAGGGGGGATATGATCTCCATGTATAATACATAAGGGGGGGATATGATCTCCATGTATAATACATAAGGGGGATATGATCTCCATGTATAATACATAAGGGGGGATATGATCTCCATGTATAATACATAAGGGTGGATATGATCTCCATGTATAATACATAAGGGGGGATATGATCTCCATGTATAATACATACGGGGGGATATGATCTCCATGTATAATACATACGGGGGGATATGATCTCCATGTATAATACATACGGGGGGATATGATCTCCATGTATAATACATAAGGGGGGATATGATCTCCATGTATAATACATACGGGGGGATATGAACTCCATGTATAATACATAAGGGGGGATATGATCTCCATGTATAATACATACGGGGGGATATGAACTCCATGTATAATACATAAGGGGGATATGATCTCCATGTATAATACATAAGGGGGATATGATCTCCATGTATAATACATAAGGGGGATATGATCTCCATGTATAATACATAAGGGGGGATATGATCTCCATGTATAATACATAAGGGGGATATGATCTCCATGTATAATACATAAGGGGGGATATGATCTCCATGTATAATACATAAGGGGGGATATGATCTCCATGTATAATACATAAGGGGGATATGATCTCCATGTATAATACATAAGGGGGGATATGATCTCCATGTATAATACATAAGGGGGGATATGATCTCCATGTATAATACATAAGGGGGGATATGATCTCCATGTATAATACATAAGGGGGGATATGATCTCCATGTATAATACATAAGGGGGGGATATGATCTCCATGTATAATACATAAGGGGGGGATATGATCTCCATGTATAATACATAAGGGGGGATATGATCTCCATGTATAATACATAAGGGGGGATATGATCTCCATGTATAATACATAAGGGGGATATGATCTCCATGTATAATACATAAGGGGGGATATGATCTCCATGTATAATACATAAGGGGGGATATGATCTCCATGTATAATACATAAGGGTGGATATGATCTCCATGTATAATACATAAGGGTGGATATGATCTCCATGTATAATACATAAGGGGGGATATGATCTCCATGTATAATACATAAGGGGGGATATGATCTCCATGTATAATACATAAGGGGGGATATGATCTCCATGTATAATACATACGGGGGGATATGATCTCCATGTATAATACATAAGGGGGGATATGATCTCCATGTATAATACATACGGGGGGATATGATCTCCATGTATAATACATAAGGGGGGATATGATCTCCATGTATAATACATAAGGGGGGGATATGATCTCCATGTATAATACATACGGGGGGATATGATCTCCATGTATAATACATAAGGGGGGATATGATCTCCATGTATAATACATAAGGGGGGGATATGATCTCCATGTATAATACATAAGGGGGGATATGATCTCCATGTATAATACATACGGGGGGATATGATCTCCATGTATAATACATAAGGGGGGATATGATCTCCATGTATAATACATAAGGGGGATATGATCTCCATGTATAATACATAAGGGGGATATGATCTCCATGTATAATACATAAGGGGGATATGATCTCCATGTATAATACATAAGGGGGATATGATCTCCATGTATAATACATAAGGGGGATATGATCTCCATGTATAATACATAAGGGGGGATATGATCACCATGTATAATACATAAGGGGGGATATGATCTCCATGTATAATACATAAGGGGGGATATGATCTCCATGTATAATACATAAGGGGGGATATGATCTCCATGTATAATACATAAGGGGGGGATATGATCTCCATGTATAATACATAAGGGGGGGATATGATCTCCATGTATAATACATAAGGGGGGATATGATCTCCATGTATAATACATAAGGGGGATATGATCTCCATGTATAATACATAAGGGGGGATATGATCTCCATGTATAATACATAAGGGGGGATATGATCTCCATGTATAATACATAAGGGGGATATGATCTCCATGTATAATACATAAGGGGGATATGATCTCCATGTATAATACATAAGGGGGGATATGATCTCCATGTATAATACATAAGGGGGGGATATGATCTCCATGTATAATACATAAGGGGGGATATGATCTCCATGTATAATACATACGGGGGGATATGATCTCCATGTATAATACATAAGGGGGGATATGATCTCCATGTATAATACATAAGGGGGGGATATGATCTCCATGTATAATACATAAGGGGGGATATGATCTCCATGTATAATACATAAGGGGGATATGATCTCCATGTATAATACATAAGGGGGATATGATCTCCATGTATAATACATAAGGGGGGATATGATCTCCATGTATAAATACATCAGTGGCTCATATAGTGAACTCGGTGTAGTTATTCCCCCTGAGGTCATCACAGAGGACAAGGGGGCGCTCTTTACGTCTGGAGGAAAAGAAATGTAATCTCCAAACACGGAAAAGTTTCTTCACAGTAAGAGATCGATGCCCATGGAGCAGAGTGGGCTCGATCTGTGTCTGCGCTGCAGAAATGGATTGGACATGACCTGTCACCCTCCTGCACTGCACAGCAGAGGATCAGCATACAGATCCTCTGCTGGTCAAACTGGATCCGCCCCATGTGGGAGGGGCCTGGAAGTAAAAGTTGAAAAGTGCTAGTTAGCTGCCGCCTGTGAGGGAGGGAAAGCGTGAACTCGTTTCCCGGCTTTCTGGTTTTGGTTGGTGACACCTTAAAAGTCCATACAGGTTACTAGTTTAAGTCACACGGGAGGTCTGGTGCTGGAACTCCATTTGCACATGCGTGTGCCACCCATGTATATATTCGACTTTGCATGTGGGCACTTTATTTCATTATATACATTTTATCACTTTTAGTCCTCTTTGCACACCGGAGGGGGGGGGTGTTTTGATAACACTGGTAACATTAGCTGTACAAAAACGTGAGGTTTTCAGGTTTTTAGCGTTTTTGTATAAGCATTTAGCCGCGATTAGCTGCGTTTTCTTGTTTTTTTTAGAAAAAAAAAATGTTTTTTGGTAAAAAAAAATCCACAAAAAAAAACGGTTTGTGGCGTTTTGCCGCATTTTTCAGCACTAGAGCGTTTTTAAAGCTATAAAACTCCTCTAGAATCTCACTAGTTCTGGGTTTTTTCAGCCAAAAAAAACATTGATTCCAGTCTGTGTGTGTATGGACACCGAGGAGAATATGCTGGGGGGGTTACCGGCTGGAGAAAAAAAACTCCAAAAGCCAAAAACAGCCGCTGTAAAAATGTCCCGTGTGCATGAGGACTAATGTCGGCCATACATGGGTTGAAATTCGACCCATTTTTCATCCGAAAATCGGACCTAAGAATAATCGATTGATTTTCGCTCTGTTGGTGGGGTCAATGGCACCAGACGATTTTCGCTCTGTTAGTGGGGTCGATGACACCGGACGATTTTCGCTCTGTTAGTGGGGTCAATGACACCGGACGATTTTCGCTCTGTTAGTGGGGTCAATGACACCGGACGATTTTCGCTCTGTTAGTGGGGTCGATGGCACCGGACGATTTTTGCTCTTTTAGTGGGGACAATGACACCGGACGATTTTCGCTCTGGTAGTGGGGTCAATGGCACCGGACGATTTTCCCTCTTTTAGTGGGGACAATGACACCGGACGATTTTAGCTCTGTTAGTGGGGTCGATGGCACCGGACGATTTTCGCTCTGTTAGTGGGGTCGATGGCACCGGACGATTTTCGCTCTGTTAGTGGGGTCGATGGCACCGGACGATTTTCGCTCTGTTAGTGGGGTCAATGACACCGGACGATTTTCGCTCTGTTAGTGGGGTCGATGGCACCGGACGATTTTCGCTCTGTTAGTGGGGTCAATGGCACCGGACGATTTTCGCTCTGTTAGTGGGGTCAATGACACCGGACGATTTTCGCTCTGTTAGTGGGGTCAATGACACCAGACGATTTTCGCTCTGTTAGTGGGGTCAATGACACCGGACGATTTTCGCTCTGTTAGTGGGGTCAATGACACCGGACGATTTTCGCTCTGTTAGTGGGGTCAATGGCACCGGACGATTTTCGCTGTTCGTGGGTCAATGACACTGGACGATTTTCGCTCTTTTAGTGGGGTCGATGGCACCGGACGATTTTCGATCTGTTAGTGGGGTCAATGGCACCGGACGATTTTCGCTCTGTTAGTGGGGTCAATGGCACCGGACGATTTTCGCTCTGTTAGTGGGGTCAATGACACCGGACGATTTTCGCTCTTTTAGTGGGGACAATGATACCGGACGATTTTCGCTCTTTTAGTGGGGACAATGGCACCGGACGATTTTCGCTCTTTTAGTGGGTCAATGACACCGGACGATTTTTTCTCTGTTAGTGGGGTCAATGGCACTGGACGATTTTTCGCAGTACCTCCCATTTTCGGTGATCAGGCGTGTTGGAAGTTCATGAAAAATGACGGATTTTCGACTGTATGGTCAAATTGTACGATCATTTTTCCAAGAAAGAATAGGTGAGCCGTGACCTGGAAGGAACAGAAGTGTCGCCTGTTATATTGAGGGAACTTTATGACTCGGTCGGCCGATTTTCAAAATCATTGATGGTGCCATCGGATTACTGAGCGAACAACGGTTTCAATTTTCAAACGAAAAATTGTTTGGAATTCAAACCATGTATGGCCTGATTAAGTACCTGAAATAATACCGGTGCGATTTCAGGTAAAATTTGTGAATTTAAATCGAATGTGAATGTCAGGGTCTTATGCAGGTCATACATGGTTTGAATTCCGAACGATTTTTTGTTTGAAAATTGAAAACGTCGTTCGCTCGGTAATCCGATGGCGCCATCAATGATTTTGAAAATCGTCCAACCGAGTCATAAAGTTCCCCCCATATAACAGGCGAAACTTCTGTTCCTTCCAGGTCACGGCTCATGACGCATATTCTTTTTCGGAAAAACGATCGTACAATTTGATCATCCAGTCGAAAATCGGATATTTTTTATGAATTTCCAACATGCCTGATCACCGAAAAGGGGAGGAGCCACAAAAATCGTTCGGTGTCATTGACCCCACTAACAGAGCGAAAATCATCCGGTGTCATTGACCCCACTAACAGAGCAAAAATCGTCCGGTGCCATTGACCCCACTAACAGAGCGAAAATCGTCCGGTGTCATTGACCCCACTAACAGAGCAAAAATCGTCCGGTGCCATTGACCCCACTAACAGAGCGAAAATCGTCCGGTGCCATTGACCCCACTAACAGAGCGAAAATCGTCCGGTGCCATTGACCCCACTAAAAGAGCGAAAATCGTCCGGTGCCATTGACCCCACTAACAAAACGAAAATCGTCCGGTGCCATTGACCCACTAACAGAGCGAAAATCGTCCGGTGCCATCAACCCCACTAACAGAGCGAAAATCGTCCAGTGTCATTGACCCCACTAACAGAGCGAAAATCGTCCGGTGCCATTGACCCCACTAACAGAGCGAAGATCGTCCGGTGCCATTGACCCCACTAACAGAGCGAAAATCGTTCGGTGTCATTGACCCCACTAACAGAGCGAAAATCGTCCGGTGTCATTGACCCCACTGAGCAAAAATCGTCCAGTGTCATTGACCCCACTAACAGAGCGAAAATCGTCCGGTGCCATTGACCCCACTAACAGAGCGAAGATCGTCCGGTGCCATTGACCCCACTAACAGAGCGAAAATCGTCCGGTGCCATTGACCCCACTAACAGAGCGAAGATCGTCCGGTGCCATTGACCCCACTAACAGAGCGAAGATCGTCCGGTGCCATTGACCCCACTAACAGAGCGAAGATCGTCCGGTGCCATTGACCCCACTAACAGAGCGAAAATCGTCCGGTGCCATTGACCCCACTGAGCAAAAATCGTCCGGTGTCACTGACCCCACTAACAGAGCGAAGATCGTTCGGTGTCATTGACCCCACTGAGCAAAAATCGGCCAGTGTCATTGACCCCACTAACAGAGCGAATATCGTCCGGTGCCATTGACCCCACTAACAGAGCGAAAATCGTCCGGTGCCATTGACCCCACTAACAGAGAGAAGATCGTCCGGTGCCATTGACCCCACTAACAGAGCGAAGATCGTCCGGTGTCATTGACCCCACTGAGCAAAAATCGTCCAGTGTCATTGACCCCACTAACAGAGCGAAAATCGTCCGGTGCCATTGACCCCACTAACAGAGCGAAGATCGTCCGGTGCAATTGACCCCACTAACAGAGCGAAAATCGTCCGGTGCCATTGACCCCACTAACAGAGCGAAGATCGTCCGGTGTCATTGACCCCACTAACAGAGCGAAGATCGTCCGGTGCCATTGACCCCACTAACAGAGCGAAGATCGTCCGGTGCCATTGACCCCACTAACAGAGCGAAGATCGTCCGGTGCCATTGACCCCACTAACAGAGCGAAAATCGTCCGGTGCCATTGACCCCACTGAGCAAAAATCGTCCGGTGTCACTGACCCCACTAACAGAGCGAAGATCGTTCGGTGTCATTGACCCCACTGAGCAAAAATCGTCCAGTGTCATTGACCCCACTAACAGAGCGAATATCGTCCGGTGCCATTGACCCCACTAACAGAGCGAAAATCGTCCGGTGCCATTGACCCCACTAACAGAGCGAAGATCGTCCGGTGCCATTGACCCCACTAACAGAGCGAAGATCGTCCGGTGCCATTGACCCCACTAACAGAGCGAAAATCGTCCGGTGCCATTGACCCCACTAACAGAGTGAAGATCGTCCGGTGCCATTGACCCCACTAACAGAGCGAAAATCGTCCGGTGCCATTGACCCACTAACAAAGGGAAAATCGTCTGATTATTCTTAGGTCTGGACGAAAAATCGGTCGAATTTTGACCGGCGTCGAATCTTCGCAAGTCACAGTAACGTCTTCAGAAATCGCAGCAGAAATGACGCTGGATTTGCACACACATTGTAAATGGCAGTTGTCCCCCCCTCCCCCCCCCCCCATAGCTGAATCTTTCCCATGACACAGAAGCGGCCGGTTGGAAGCTCTGAATCCGGAGCGATCGGGGCAGCTGGTCGATGTAGTCGAACGCTCTGCAAATAGCCAGCAAATGTCTGACCTTGTCCACCTCCTCCTGAAAGGAGAATTATTCTTCGGATGACAAGAGAAGTGCTGAGATCAGCTGACCTGTGACATGTGGTAAGTGAATCGCGGCTCCGGACTGCTGGCACCTGATGAGGCTGCAGATTGGTAAAAATACTCGCTGTTGACATGTTTCCTCCCGCAAATCATGTTCCCCGCGGACAGTGACAATGGCCGAATCTCCTCCGTCCTGCATGGTGCCTGCGATGTCCCGGGTGTCAGGATCCGCTCACACCAAGAACGATTTTACTGCCCTTTGCAGAGAACGCACACCGGTCCATCCAACATGGCTTCCTATGGGACGCGTTCACATCTACGCTTTTTTGGAGCCGCTGTGTTTTCAGAAAAGCTTGGGGACTTTAAAAATGAAAAAAGCCGAGTGCAATGGAGGAGCTGCAGAGATGCGCGGTTGTGCGTTTTTGGTGCGGTTGCATTTTTATTCTTCCCAGCGACCAAAAAAAAATGTCATTTTAACTCCTCACCCTCCTGAGAATTTACCCCCCCCCCCCCCCGGCCAGGCTATTTTTGCGTTACGGCACTACTTTAACCATCAATTGCGCGGTCATGCAACGCTACTCTCAAACGAAATGTGCGTCTTTTTTCGCCCACGAATTACATCTTCAGGACTACAGGGCTCAGCATGCCAGGGTGAGAAGTAGGAGGACTACAGGTCTCAGCATGCCAGGGGTGAGAAGTAGGACTACAGGTCTCAGCATGCCAGGGGTGAGAAGTAGGACTACAGGTCTCAGCATGCCAGGGGTGAGATGTAGGACTACAGGTCTCAGCATGCCAGGGGTGAGAAGTAGGACTACAGGTCTCAGCATGCCAGGGGTGAGAAGTAGGAGGACTACAGGTCTCAGCATGCCAGGGGTGAGAAGTAGGAGGACTACAGGTCTCAGCATGCCAGGGGTGAGAAGTAGGAGGACTACAGGTCTCAGCATGCCAGGGGTGAGAAGTAGGACTACAGGTCTCAGCATGCCAGGGGTGAGAAGTAGGACTACAGGTCTCAGCATGCCAGGGGTGAGATGTAGGACTACAGGTCTCAGCATGCCAGGGGTGAGAAGTAGGACTACAGGTCTCAGCATGCCAGGGGTGAGAAGTAGGAGGACTACAGGTCTCAGCATGCCAGGGGTGAGAAGTAGGAGGACTACAGGTCTCAGCATGCCAGGGGTGAGAAGCAGGACGACTACAGGTCTCAGCATGCCAGGGGTGAGAAGTAGGAGGACTACAGGTCTCAGCATGCCAGGGGTGAGATGTAGGAGGACTACAGGTCTCAGCATGTCAGGGGTGAGAAGGAGGACTACAGGTATCAGCATGTCAGGGGTGAGAAGGAGGACTACAGGTCTCAGCATGCCAGGGGTGAGAAGTAGGACAACTACAGTTATCAGCATGCCAGGGGTGAGAAGTAGGACGACTACAGGTCTCAGCATGCCAGGGGTGAGAAGTAGGACTACAGGTCTCAGCATGCCAGGGGTGAGAAGTAGGACTACAGGTCTCAGCATGCCAGGGTGAGATGGAGGACTACAGGTCTCAGCATGCCAGGGTGAGGTGGAGGACTACAGGTCTCAGCATGCCAGGGTGAGATGGAGGACTACAGGTCTCAGCATGCCAGGGTGAGATAGAGGACAACTACAGGTCTCAGCATGCCAGGGGTGAGAAGGAGGACTACAGGTCTCAGCATGCCAGGGGTGAGGACTACATGCCAGGGTGAGATGTAGGCAGACTACAGGTTACTTTAACCGACAATTTCGCGGTCATGCAACGCTGCGCTTCAAGTTAAATTTACATCCCCCCCCCTCACAAATTGAGCTTTCTTTCAGCGATATTTTATTGCCTAGGGGAGGGGAAGACATAAATGTAATTTTGGTGCAGCGTTGCACACCCGAGCAATTGTCAGTTATAGTAACACAGCACCGTAATGCAACAAAATGGCGATCAAATACTTGCTGTTGACATGTTTCCTCCTGCAAATCATATTCCCCGCGGACAGTGACAATGGCCGAATCTCCTCCGTCCCGCATGGTGCCTTCGATGTCCCGGGTGTCAGGATCCGCTCACACCAAGGACCATTGTAGCACTTTCTGCAGAAAACGCACAACGGTCCATCCAACATGGCTTCCTAGGGTGAGAAGTAGGACTACAGGTCTCAGCATGTCAGGGGTGAGAAGTAGGACTACAGGTCTCAGCATGTCAGGGGTGAGATGAGGACTACAGGTCTCAGCATGTCAGGGGTGAGAAGTAGGACTACAGGTCTCAGCATGCCAGGGGTGGAGAAGTAGGAGGACTACAGGTCTCAGCATGCCAGGGGTGAGAAGTAGGAGGACTACAGGTCTCAGCATGTCAGGGGTGGGAAGTAGGACTACAGGTCTCAGCATGCCAGGGGTGAGGTGAGGACTACAGGTCTCAGCATGCCAGGGGTGAGATGTACTACAGGAATCAGCATGCCAGGGGTGAGATGTACTACAGGAATCAGCATGCCAGGGGTGAGATGTAGGACTACAGGTCTCAGCATGCCAGGGGTGAGATGAGGACTACAGGTCTCAGCATGCCAGGGGTGAGAAGTAGGTCTACAGGTCTCAGCATGCCAGGGGTGAGAAGTAGGAGGACTACAGGTCTCAGCATGCCAGGGTGAGAAGTAGGAGGACTACAGGTCTCAGCATGCCAGGGGTGAGAAGTAGGAGGACTACAGGTCTCAGCATGCCAGGGGTGAGAAGTAGGAGGACTACAGGAATCAGCATGCCAGGGGTGAGAAGTAGGACTACAGGTCTCAGCATGCCAGGGTGAGAAGTAGGACTACAGGTCTCAGCATGCCAGGGGTGAGAAGGAGGACTACAGGTCTCAGCATGCCAGGGGTGAGAAGTAGGACGACTACAGGTCTCAGCATGCCAAGGGTGAGAAGTAGGAGGACTACAGGTCTCAGCATGCCAGGGGTGAGGAGGACTACAGGTCTCAGCATGTCAGGGGTGAGAAGTAGGACGACTACAGGTCTCAGCATGTCAGGGGTGGGAAGTAGGACTACAGGTCTCAGCATGCCAGGGGTGAGGTGAGGACTACAGGAATCAGCATGCCAGGGGTGAGATGTACTACAGGAATCAGCATGCCAGGGGTGAGATGTACTACAGGAATCAGCATGCCAGGGGTGAGATGTAGGACTACAGGTCTCAGCATGCCAGGGGTGAGATGAGGACTACAGGTCTCAGCATGCCAGGGGTGAGAAGTAGGTCTACAGGTCTCAGCATGCCAGGGGTGAGAAGTAGGAGGACTACAGGTCTCAGCATGCCAGGGGTGAGAAGTAGGAGGACTACAGGTCTCAGCATGCCAGGGGTGAGAAGTAGGAGGACTACAGGTCTCAGCATGCCAGGGGTGAGAAGTAGGAGGACTACAGGAATCAGCATGCCAGGGGTGAGAAGTAGGACTACAGGTCTCAGCATGTCAGGGGTGAGAAGTAGGAGGACTACAGGTCTCAGCATGCCAGGGGTGAGAAGTAGGAGGACTACAGGAATCAGCATGCCAGGGGTGAGAAGTAGGACTACAGGTCTCAGCATGTCAGGGGTGAGAAGTAGGAGGACTACAGGTCTCAGCATGCCAGGGTAAGAAGTAGGACTACAGGTCTCAGCATGCCAGGGTGAGAAGTAGGACGACTACAGGTCTCAGCATGCCAGGGGTGAGAAGTAGGAGGACTACAGGTCTCAGCATGTCAGGGGTGAGAAGTAGGAGGACTACAGGTCTCAGCATGTCAGGGGTGAGAAGGAGGACTACAGGTCTCAGCATGTCAGGGGTGAGAAGTAGGACGACTACAGGTCTCAGCATGCCAGGGGTGAGAAGTAGGACAACTACAGGTCTCAACATGCCAGGGTGAGATGGAGGACTACAGGTCTCAGCATGCCAGGGGTGAGAAGTAGGACTACAGGTCTCAGCATGCCAGGGGTGAGAAGTAGGACTACAGGTCTCAGCATGCCAGGGGTGAGAAGTAGGACTACAGGTCTCAGCATGCCAGGGGTGAGAAGTAGGACTACAGGTCTCAGCATGCCAGGGGTGAGAAATAGGTAGACTGCAGGGTACTTTACTGTCAGTTAAAGTTTACTTTAACTGACAATTGCCGCGGTCATGCAACTCTGCGCCCAAATTAAATTTATGTAATTTTTCCCCATGAACTGAGCTTCTTTCGGCAGTATTTGTGCATTTTTTGTTTTTGGTGATAAAAAAAAAACCAAGAATTTTGAAAAAAAACTGATATTAAACAAATGCAGTAAAAATATATATTTTTAAAAAAAATCAAATTTGGTCATAAATTTTGTATCCCACTCCGTGTCTGCTAGAAAATAAATCCCAAGAAGTGTAAATTAATTGGTTTACGTGAAAGTTATCGCGTC